>NW_026623440.1:400682-495165 GCF_030028575.1 Malurus melanocephalus
AATAAGGGAAACACTAAAAAAAAAAAAAAAAAAAAAAAAAAAAAAAAAAAACAAAAAAAAAAAAAACCCAAACCAAACACCCCCCTCCAAACCCTCAAGGGTTTTTTGAGTCAACTTTTTTTCTCGTGCAACCACCTTTCCTTTGATGACTTATGTGAAAATCCACACATTACTGTACTTTCTTAGTACAGAGGAATCCAGAGGAGGCTTGTGAAATGGACCATGCTGGTACAGCTACTGCCACATGATTTGGAAAGGAAACATGTAACTCTTGAGAACTAGAATGTATTGCTGACAATAACTTACCTGCATTTTCCAACCTGTTAAGCTGAAAATATCTTACTTCCATATGGTAAGAAACTTTACCAGATGTTGTACAAAGAAAGGTCTTAAAATTAAATATCCAAGGTAGAAAAGAAGGGAAGGAGATGCATGAAATTCTGAAAATAGCTTATTCTCTACTGAAAAAAATTATGTAGACTCAGGCATCTCAGCTCAGGTATTCTTACACTATATATTTAACACTGATAAAGATTAATATTCAAATTCTGATGTGGGAAAGCAGGAATTTTTTTCCATTCCCACTATTCATGCTCATGAATGAGCAGCAGTTGACTTCTTGCATTTTCTGCCCCATGTTCCAGCTGAGTAAATTTTGGGACTATAATATCATCATGTCCCTAGAGGAAAGAGTGTAAAATTTTGAAGGGAGGAAGGCGACATTTACAATGATCAGAGTGTGGGAAAGTGGCATATACTAAGTAATAGTCCAGCTCCAAGGGGAATTGTGCAACAGCCTGGAAACACCATATTTAAATACTGGGGAATTTCCAAAGTAAAACAACWGTGGAAGATAAGCAGGGAAAAAGCAAAGTACACAAAACAAAYGCTACAAGACTGATTTTCTTTTTCCCTGCATGCTGCCTCTCCACTTTCTAGGGAAGAAAGTAAACAGTTTCATGTACTCTTGCACAAGGAAAGGGTTACCTCACATGAGCTCCCAGGGCCATTCAGAAAGAAGTCATTGTGAAACAATGCTGTTATCCCTGGAACTAAGACAGAGCTAGGAACCTACATCTGTAGTTTCACAATACCAGTAACCTTCATTTTTTGGCACCAGGACATGGCAAGGGCTGTTTGTAGAGCTAGGTTTTATCCTTCTGTCAGCCTGTCCATTGCTTTGCTTGTGAAGTGCATGAGGATCCTAAGGGCAGTAAGAAACTGCTCTTCCCCCGCTTCCCTTTCAGAGGAACTCAGCTTGCCCTGGTTTCCTGCATKTGCTGGCTCTCTGAGGTCCATATTGACTTGCAGCATTCACACATCTGGCTTGTGCTCCCAGGACTTATCCTTCCCAGAAAGCTGGGASTGCAGAGTTCTCAGGCTGTGTCTAAGCTGGGACTCATGAGAGGYGAGACAAGTGTGAGCCTCTCCAACAGCTTGTGGCTTCCCAGAGGCACATCCTGCTCCCTTCCTACCCTTCCTGCAGTCTCCTTTCAGCACCAGTTCTGACACTGGTGGATGTCACTGGATTCCAGTGAAATGGTAGGAAGGTGAAGAACTCCTTATGGAGATATTGCATGGATGTTTTAATTTCTYAGAAAAAGCTGCAGGGATAGGCAGAGGTGGGGCCTTGCTGACTCCACAGCAAAATACAGTCCTTCTCCTTTTGGAGAGGAGATGAAATCCAGATGCTTGTCCTGCACTTGATTCCTGACTCAGAAATTGCAGTGTGATTAACCACTTTGGAAAGACTCATTGTGCCAGCAGTACAGCTCTGTCATTTACCTGGGAATCCCAGAAAAGCCTCAGTTGTCATTTAGGGGAATTTTAAGATTTTTTTTCCCATCATTGCTCCACTTTCTAAGAGGATGAGGTTGTTTTTATGTACCCTTAACACCAAGAACTTTAACAAAAAAAAAAAAAAAAAAAAAAAAAAAAAAAAAAAAAAAGAAAAAGAAAAATGTTGCAGCAGCTGCACAAACAGCCTAATACAGACATCACATCCCCACTGCTTGGGGCCCAGTGTGTGCAGCCCAAGGAGTGTTTGCTCTTATCTCTTGCATGGTGTGAGCTTGCATTGACTGACTTGTGGGGCCAGAACATGGACCAGGGACCCAGAGTGTGGGGATGGCAGGGGGAAGGAGATGTGGGAATGTTTGGTAGGGGATAGTCCCTTTGTGGAGGTGGAGTTAGGAACCAGAGTGATAGTGGCTGGAGAAGCATACAGAGGGCTTGGGAGAGAACACACCATCAAGCKTGTAGGTTTTGCCAGCATTTAAATAGTCATTTACATAGATCCCTTTCCAACATGGAGAGCAGCCCACAAGAGAGCCTGTGCTGGGCATATGTTACTCTGGCTGCATGCAGACCTCTGCCCTGCTCTTTACCAAACTTCATGAGACTTCTGTTCGAGTTCAGCAAGGTCCTTGTGGATGATGATGTGCTGTTTGTCAGCCACTCCCATTAATTTAGTCCAAGATAGAGGTTTGTTGGTGTTGCATTTTTGTCCTCATGATTTTCTTTTTGACTTTCAAATCATATTTCAACAGCACTTCTTTYTCTGCTGCAGCACCTCTTTCTAGGGCTTTTGGCATTAAAGAGTTCAGGACTTGTGCATGTTGCTTTCTTCACTCTGTAAAATCCCTGGCAAAATTGCTGCTCATGTTCCTCAGCTGATGTGCTTCCCTTGTGTATTCAGAGTGGCTCGTGCTGCTCTGTGCCGGGCTCTGGGCAGACCAAGGGACCTCCAGCCTGACAGGACCCAGTGAGCAAACCCTGATCCAGGCATCTCTTGAATGAGCRTGGCAGCCAACCAATACTCACTGCCTGGGGCTCACTGAGATCATACAAAGCATAAGATGGCAGCTGTATAGGTAGTTACATATAGATACACGTACACTTTACTATAAATATAGCATTTTTAATATTTTCAGTGAGTTTAGTATTCCACGTGAGTTAAAACCCTCCACAGATATCCTTTGGGGTCACTACCATAATACTCCACCATACTTTAGTCAATACAGAGTTCAGACAGAGTTTGCTGTTTAGATGCACACAAAGATCCCTTTTGTTTTCTCCTGCCAAGACTTCCAGCTGATATAATAATTGTACTAATGAGGTTTAGTCTTTAAGAAAACTTCTGGATTTGGTCCAGAAGGGCACTCAAGAGTTAAAGACTGAATCAGAAGGTTTCTCTGTTAATCKAATATTGAGCATAGCTGCAGTGTTACAGAAATAATAAAGTGCTGATATTTGCAGTAAACTGTGCCTGGATATCCTCACTGAATAAAGCAGATGGAGAAGAGTTTCCCTCCAGCAGTGACTTGTGCCATGTGTCCCATTGAGTAGAGCTTTGCAATAGTTGAGTTTCACTGTATCAATGTCACTGTGGAATAGAGATTGTTCTGGTTTGGGTTCTACAGAGCATTTCCCTCAGATATTACTTTGTGACCAGCAGGAAAGGAAGGAGGCAACAGGTCYGCCTTTAACCTTGAAAAATTCAACAAGGATAATAGGAGTCCCTGAAATTCTGCTGGGTCCTTTTTGGCTTTCAGTGGTGTGAGAAATGGTGTGAGTCCTGTCCCATCCAAGTGCTTTCCCTTTGTTCATGCTTACAGCCCACAGAGATCCTTCAAGTGGCAAACTCAAGGAAAATAGTGCGGGAAGGTATTGGACTGTTGATACTTGCTGTCCTCAGGATGTAGGTTAGTCCTCTCCCAGTCATCTGATGCTGTCCTGCTGCTGTGTTCCTCAAAYATGGAATGCTTGTGATCACCCTCCAACCCTTTCAGGACTTGTAGGAGGAATCTGTTTAACTATTAAGGTTGGAGGCAAGAGTGCATTTTCAAGGTCTGAGATGACGTACTGCCAAGTTTCTCAACTAGAAGTGTGAGAGTTTTTCCTGGCATGCTTTCAAATTAAAAGGAAAACCAAAAAAAAAAGCCTTGATTCAGAAGGTACTTAGATTTTAATCTCAGCAAGACATAAACCCATGAGTAATTTTGGAACTTATTTTCATTTTCTGATTTCAAGAACAAAAGACAAAGAGTTTGGTTTTCCTGTATSAGGGCAGTTTCTGGGCTTAACTGTCATCCTGAATTCTGAGGAATAAAGAAGGAAGAGAAATATGAATGAGAARTTCCTGAGTACCAGAATTTCCTACTTCCAAGTATCTGTTTTTCCAGATTTCTGAAAACTTGGTTTTTGTGGAAGCAGACGCATGGCCCTCAATAAAGAAAACCTGGTTTTGTGCAAAGTTTGGTGTATGGAGATTTCTGCCAAGGCAAACTGTGCTCCCAGGCAATTATGGCAAATGTGAAAGTTGTAAGAAACCAACAGACAAATAGAGGTCAAAGTCCTGAGTTCCAGCATGTGAACTGCTAAGCAGCCCCCCACATGGGAAGGCCAGTGCAGTTTTTATTATCATATGGTCAAAGTTGAATATTGCACCAAGTCTGTAAAGGCCACACATTGAAAGAGACAAAGAGGCTCAGTCTTCATTTCCATATCAGGAGGACAAATGGGTTTTCCTATGAGAGGAATCTGTTAGTTGGAATAGTCATAACTATGTCTTGGCCTTCCCAGGCCATGCTTGGCCTCTCCCTTAGTCTGGGACATGACACTCTTTTACCTTTCTTGCTTCTTCCAGTCTCCTCCTTGACTGCATAATAATAATTTTCCAGTTGTTTTATGTGCTGAGTTAAAAACTAAATTTGATGGAAATTTAGAGACTACAGTTAAATCCTCCATGGCATTTCATGGAAGCAAATGGACAAAATCCACTTGAGTCTTGAGCCTATTGATACTGAGTGGTCAGCCCTGCTATGAATTTAAAGGGAAGAGCTTTCCCAGAAACATCAGGATGATGATAGAAACATCAAAGTCATRTAGGGATTAAGAAATTCCACAAAATCAGCAATGTTTTGCAGTGAAGTGAAGTAAAGAGTCACATTAGAGCTGAGGAGACGTGTTATCACATGCCAAGTGTATTTGCCAAATGAGACTGAAGCGTGGAGACCCAGAAATTGTTACCTAGGGACCATGGTTTTATCTTGGGCAAAACCATGCATTTTTCTTGAACTATTTTCAGTTACCCAAGATAACTTTTTGAGAAGATACAACCACAATAAAGACACAACCACAATAAAGACATTTTAGCCTATCAAATCCATTTCTTGAGATATGACATGTGAAATAGTATTGCTTAGTTATAAGATCAGGTTTAGTGGGACAAATTCAAAATCTGCTGAAATGCAMATGTAAATCCACACAGGCTAATTCCTCTTCTCCCAAATCTAGCTGGGAAAGGATCACAGAAAGCATCTTTTAGWAAAGCTGCAGGCAGATGTGGAGTCTTGTCTTTAACTTCTTGAGTGCAAGGASAACTGTATAATTATGAGCCTGTTAAAGATCGGGGATCAGCTGCACTGTGGAGCAATCCCTGCTCTCATCACTGCTCTGGGAAAGATCAGGTCTGTCCCAATGAGGAGCCGTGCACAAGGCTGGACCCCAGAGCTCTGGGCACCAAGGTGTGCAAAGTGCTGCTTTATTCCAGTTCTGTTGTGCTCAGAAGATGCATGCTGTGAAAAAAAAGGTAAAACTATAGAAGTAGAAAGATGGGAAGAAAAGAAGGGAGCAAGGGAATATAGTGGATCAATCTGAATGGAAACAGACCCAGGGTTCCAGATTTGTATAGTGTATCCAGCTTTTACTTCTTTGAGTAGTTTATAGGAACGAAACACCCCAAATATGCAATGAATCACTGAGGTAAATTTCCCAGTGATTCACCAGGCAGGCTGCTTTTGTTAGGTAATTTGCCTAGTGAGACAAGAATGGGAAGCCAGGGAGTCTGTGTGAAGCCGAGGAGCAGTGTGGAGATTTCTCTTTGAAGTGCTCCAGCAGTGAATGCGTTAATTTTTTTCATCAGAGACTTACAAAAAACAGACAGATGGTAGATCGGCAAGAAAAGTTTTTAAGAGTGAAAAGTCCCTCACGCCTAAGAGAGGAGGAAAGAAGAGTTCACTGTTTCCCTTTAGCAGCTTTTGATGTTAGAAAGAATGTAGTCCTCATGTAAATGTAACCCCAGTGGGGGCAGAGCCCACTGCAGTGGGACCTCCCTCACGAAAGTGCCGGGATTCTCTACTTCCCCCCCGAGCAAAGCAGGCGCATTCTCGACAGGAGCGGGAGCCTTGCAGCTCCTCCGGAGCCASAGGAATAGCCATGTCCACGGGGAAGATCTGCTGCCTGGTGCTGCTGACCCTGGCGGTACTGACGGTGGCAGTGACACTGGTGGTGATCCTGACTCAAGGCAGGCGCGGTGCCCAGCAGTACCTGCACGSTGCCGTGGCTGCTGACACCGAGACCTGCTCCCTCATCGGCCGGTAGGTGCCCGGACCGCCCGGCYCCTCAGCTCCCTTGGTGGGTGTGTTGTGACTAACAGACGGGACGGGTACTAACCACGGGGATGAGCTGGGTGTCTGCCCCGGTCCCGCTCCGGGCTGAGCAGCGATGCTGCTCCGGGGTGACTCCAGCTGGGAGAGMAGACGGAGCCTCTGCCTCCGTGGCGGATGCTTACTTTCATTATCCGATGTCACAAAAAATTGCGACTCTGCAAGCCCTTGGCCTTTTGGAAGGTATAAATATTTATGGTATACAAGTACAAGGCTGGTTTTAAGTGGGGATGCAGGAAATTTACTTTTTATGGCATGGTAGTTCTGTAGAACAAATGAAGAAGTTAGAGGAGCATGCAGAGACCTGCAGCTGCACTTCCACAGAGACAAGGAAGACAGGCATGGAAAGGAGGACTGGCATCCCAGCCTTTTGGGAGTGTCTGGACTGAAACCTGCAGCGTGTCTGCTATGAAGTAAAATAATACAAAGAGCAGATTTAATTGAAATTCAGTCAAAACAGTACAAACACAAAAGACATACAGCACTTGAAAAGAAATATATAGGTTTAAAAAATCCTTTAGATGCCCAGGTTGTACCA
The DNA here is from genome assembly GCF_030028575.1 of Malurus melanocephalus. Classification (NCBI taxonomy): domain Eukaryota; kingdom Metazoa; phylum Chordata; class Aves; order Passeriformes; family Maluridae; genus Malurus; species Malurus melanocephalus. The sequence goes on from NW_026623440.1 coordinate 407,670, forward strand.
CTTTAGTTTGTTTAATAACGTCTCTCTCAAACATTTTGAGTCCTATGTTATTATTTTACTGTTACCGTTCCTTCAGTTATCAAATGCCTGTGTCCATGAAAGCAGAAGGATGGAAGTTGACACACTGTGTACGATGCTGGATGCTCCAGTGATGGATGTTGGAGCTGTGTGCTCTACCTTGTGGCAGGGGGGGATGAAATGAGACCACACATTGCCATGTCTCACCTGTGATTCTGGCAATGACACAGCATTTGTCAGTAGCTGGAGAAAACATACTGTGGCTGCACATATGTCAGGGAGTGAATGGGGTTTTTTTTATGTGAAGCCAGAGGTTAGTTCTTGAGAAAGCAGAAGTGGTTTTAAAATCACTGTTAATGAAAAGAGAGGAAAATTAATTGTTGGATTACCAAAAAAATCTGCTGGGGAAAACCATGCATTTGTTTTTGCAGCTATTGTAAATTTTAACTTGATGTAGTGAAGGCACTAGAGTGAGAGCCACAGAAATCTAYGGTCAGTGGACAATGAGCAGCTTTGGCTGGTTGGCTACTGCTGCTGGGCTCTCAYCTGCTTCCTTCTCTTGCCAAGAAGCACTGCAGGCTTCCACAGCCTCCACCATTGCTGGAAAGTAAATTTCCTGCACCTCCAGCACACTTGCTGACAAGGTCTGTGCTGTCCCTCCWGTCTGATGGACCAACTTAAATTTCCTACAAATAGTTTGTCCATGATCCCCACAAAATCCTGCCCTTGCCCCACCTTCCCATCATACTTTTTTTCCCCTTTTGCCTATCATGGGGTGAGACTAAGGCAAAGCCAAGTAGCCCTCAATGCCAATTCCTAAAGATACACTACAGGGCTGGTTTGTCCTTGCTCTTCACCACTGACCTTGCAGACCCTCTCTCCTGCTGGGACCCCAGGCTGCCCCCCACAGCCACCCCTTTCATCCTGCAAATCCCTGCTGAGCTCACAGGAATCCATGCGGGGGATGCTCAGAGAACTGGTCCAGTGCCTAAAGCCTCGGAAGCTAAAAGCAGCACCTAATCTCTGACTTAMTTCTAAATTTTATTCTTTGATTTARAAATCTTGTTTCTTTTAAACTCAAACCACATGCTTTGTGAGTTGTAAATAATGAAATTCCTGGGGCACTACATGATACTCTGTTRGTTTCAGATTCTTCTGTTTAGGAATCTTTGTGTGCTTCTAATAGAATTGTCAATTGAACTTACTGCAAATAACCGAACTTAACCTCTTGCTCAAAGAGCAAACTTGTATTTCAGTGAGTGGGATAGTAGTTTGGGGAAAACAGCTCAGGGCCCATGTGTTTTCTTGGGGATTGTGTTCATGGACTCTGGGGCTGTGGAAGGTTGGACTTTCTGAAATCTTCATACAACCTTTGGCTCTCTGCAGAAAGTGAGAAAWCTCAGTGAGCCTTCAGCCTGTCATCATGCATGCTGGCAGGTCCTGAGCTAAACTACCCCTTAATCATCTGTGCCCAGCTCTCAGTGCTGAACAACCCTGGATCTCTTGCTGTGCTTTTTCTGCTGGAAATTGGGGACTGAAAGCAAAATTGTACTGCTGTCTGGTCCRGACTAGGACCCTGCCCCAGAAGAAAACTTGTCCCTGAATGAAGTGAAACACTTTGATGAACAGGTATGGGAAGATAAAAGGAGAGTCAGAGCAGTCTTTACCCAAGGATGTTTGTTTGGTACCACAGTCCATCTCAGTAATTTGTCCTCACGTGAAGAACCTAGAGGAGACAGGAGAAAATTGCCCTGTGACAGTAAAAGGCACTCAAACTTTACCTCCAACTCTGAACCACTTGTTCCTTCCTGGCAATGGAAGAGGCTTTTTTTCATCAAGCATGCTAAAAGCTCTCTATTCCTTACCAGTGTGCTGTTTGAGCTCTGTCATCCACTGCTCTGCATTCCTTTGTTTCCCAAATGGCAGAAACAAGAGCCAGCATAAGGCCAGGAACAGATTTAGGAAAAATGTTGATTCCCAGCAGTGGGATTCACTGCAGCAAGGCAAGCTGACCTGGCCTGGCTCAGCAGTCATCTCTGATCCCACTTCTCCAGTACAGGCTAGCATAAGCCTTGGGAATTAGCATAAACCCTGGGAACTGGCTTTTTCTGAAATCAACACCCCCTGGGGGGACAGGATGGTGGGGAGGGTGAGAATGGTGAGAATTTAACAGTCAGAAAATGTCTGAAGTCCTGGGAAGGTCGGTTCTAGCCAGAGAATCTGGTGCAAAAAWCCTTTTCAGTGATGGCCCAGCAGATTTCTGGAGTATTTTTATGTCCCAAAGGATTAGGTTTCCCTTCTTGTATGTTTTCAATTTGGTAACTGGCCCTTTTTTACAGAAACAGTTGTTTTTGCTCTTCATATATCTTAAGGAGGCAGCTGCTGTATCATAGGTGRTCTCCCAGCCCCCAGCCTTCTTTACCAGAAATAAAAAAAGGTCAATAGAATTTAATACTTTTGCATTTCTGGTGTGTTTAAAAGAGCTTCAGGGTTCYCTCTAGCCTAGGGCAGAACTGTAGGCTTGGTCTGCAGTCCAGCACAGACCATCTTTGCTGTGAGCAAAGCGCCATCATTCCCCCTTCCAGTGAGGTGAACCCCTGCTTGCTGCTGCTGTTATGATCTTGGTTGTTAACACYCTCTTCTGCTCTTTGTTGTGAGGAAACTCTATTAATGATTAAACCCTAAAGCTGAAGCTAACTAGCAGGAAGGATATAGGACAAAACATTTTGTTATCACATCTTGTCAGCTGCMACACTGATATCTCTAGAGAGTCCTGATAAGGTGCCACATTTTGATTAACAATTTGGCATTATAATTAAGCTCATTGCAGCAGAGATCCATCTAAGAGAGCCAGGTAATAGGACATCAATCCAGATGTGCTTTTGCTGTATATAATGGCTCTAAATTGTCCAAATTCCAGGGAAGTGGCAGGTCCCTGACTGGAAGTGGGTGAGCCATGCACAGGGAGCCGTGTGTGACACACCAAAGCCAACTGTGTATTTTCTATTGAGTGTCAGTCTCGGCAGAGGCTGGAGGGAAAGGTGTCAAGGCTGGAGGCCAGTGTGAATGTGCTGTGAATCTGGGTGAGAATCTGGTGCTTTTCAGATTTTCAGAAAACGTGCCTGAGGTTACATGTTAAGGCCTAAATGTGTTGTATTGAAATGCACACTGTACCGTCTCAAAGCTTCTTTTTAAATTTGTTTTTCACTGCCAGAACCATGGTTTTCCCAATCACCAGGCTTTGTACATATGCTGCCTCACGGCCCATAATTGAGGGACTCCTGGGGAGCACTGTCCCAGGTCAGTGTAGCAGTCCTCCTTCCCCCTTTTTCCAAATTTCTAACATACTTTCTGGGTCTTTTACAGAGGTGACTCAGTTCTTTAGGAAGCCTTTGTGTCCTTCCTTTCTGTGGCCAGCAATTAAAAGCTTCAGTTTTGGAAAAACACCACTCAGGGGCATTGGTGTGGTGAGTCCATCCCTTGCTGCAAGGGGCTGGATGGGCAAGCCTGAGCCTCGGTCTCCACATTCAGAGCTACAGCCAGGGAGCTCCTAGAAAGCCAAAAGCCATGCAGACCCTAACAGAAAGCCTGGTGTTCCCTACTGTTTCTTTTTTTCCCCCACTTCTCCTCATGTCATTTCCTTGCAGGCAGTGGTTCTGAGACACTTACAGAAACAAAGGAAAGCCACAATCAGTGTGCCTGCTGGCAGCATCCTGTTCCCGGACACAGCAGGTCCCAGCCATATCAGTGGATGTAAAATAAACAGCAGTCCCTACGTGTGCTCTGTGTTCCCATGCAAACTCTGAGAACAGTCGCACTGCAATTAATGAACTAYTCCACTTTCCCCTCTGGCTTTGCTTTATCTGAGCAATAACCCAATAAAACAGTCAGAAACCTTCCTAGTAAACACCARTGCTGGCTACTGGGGGGCTGGGCAGGAAATGCCACCCCATTTCCACTGCAAGGAAAAGTTGTTTTACAGATGGGYTTGAGGGAGGCATTTGTTGAAAAACATTTCTCTAAGACAACTTCATTGCTTTCAGCAGCAAGAGGCTGTCTTAATGCCTGTGTGTTCTTTGATGTGGCTGTACCGTGGTGTAAGAAGTTGAGAGGTTTTTCTTCCTGTTTGTTTTTTTTTTTTTTTGTTTTGTTTTGTTTCTTTGTTGGCTTTGTCTTTGGGAATACAGGGAGGAGGGTGGGGCATTTTTGTGCTAATAAGCCCAGGAAGTCCCATTGTAGGAGCAATGAAGTGACTGTTGAGCTGACACGTTGTCTCAAGAGTTTGCCTTACAGGACCCAGAGTTCCCATTCCAGTGCCCTGTCCAGTTGACCAGCATATGCTTCTATTAGGAAAGGCATTTGGGCAGCTAGAGATCAGTTGTTTGGTTCCTAGCATGTGGAAAGCTCACATCTGTGCAGAGACCATCCTTATCCATGTCTGGGAACTCCTTGCTGTCCCTTTTTGTCCACAGCATTTGTGAGCAGCTGCAGTTCTCTCTGTCCCGTAACTCTTTGCCCAGAGGAAGCCCAGCCTCACTCAGTCTGGCCCCCGGCTGCTCTTCTGTGTACTCTCCTTTYTTTCCCTCTAATTTTTCCTTCTCACTCCAGCAGAAGGTGCCCCCTCTGTGACCTCACACTCCATTCTGCTGCCAGTTCCTTTCTCCAGCTGCTTTCCTCAAGCTGGGGCTACCTTGCTGCTGCCCCAAGGAGGCATTTTCACACGACTTCTCCAGTCTGTCATTCCTGGATTCTAACATCATGTTTTTTCTTCCCTTTCCATCACAGGGACATCCTGAAAAGTGGAGGCACAGCTGTGGATGCTGCCATTGCTGGCTTGATCTGCACTTCAGTGATGAACCCTCAGAGTTCAGGCCTGGGTGGTGGGGTCATATTTACCATCTACAATGCCAGCACAGGTATGGGCCATCCCTGGCCTCTCCATGTGAGGTGGTCTTGTCCCTCTGCAGACACACAAGTGTGATGGAAAAAATCAGAATCCTTCCTGTTGGAGCAATATTCTGAATGCAAAAGCTGCATCACAAATCACACTTATGCTCTTAATCCAAAGCATCCACCACAGGCAGATGTGATTGTCATTTCACAACAAGAACGTGTGTGAGGAGGAAAAAGCTTTGATATGACATGAACTGAGTTTGCTTCTCCTTSCCCCTTCAAAGCAATCCCAAAGTACATTTCAAAGTCACATTTCAGTCTTCAAYTGACTGCAGCCAGGTGTGAGTGGTGCTGTGTGAGTGAAGTGGGCAGGAGTGGAGAGAGTGTGTGCCTGCAGATTGGGCTGTCATTGCTTCAGCTGAGTCCTCGGGATGGGACTTCAGGGGCTTGTCCTGCCCAGCAGCTCAGGCAGTGCCTGCTGACACTGGGGCTGTGTCTCACACTGCCCTCGACAGTGCTGGTAAAATCTCCTGTCCCAGGAGATGCATYTCTACTSCAGAAATCTAAACCYAGCAATGTTCARTGCCTGCTGGGGAGCCTTTCTRTGCTTGGCTTAAACYCTGGTGTTGTTTTGTTTTTWTATTCTTAATGTGGGGCTTTTTAARTCTTGGCTTCCAAAAACCCCCAGAGCTTATATATCTAATAGTTATATCAACAATGAACACACTAACAATATCATAGTCTTAAAACCCCTGCCAAGTAGTCTCACAGAGTCACAAATCTGGAAATGTTTGGATGTATCTTATGCAAGAGCTTAATTTGGCAGAACACCTATATTTTTCTTTTTTTTCCTTTTGGCAGAGCCATGGAACTTTGTTTCCTGACAACACTCCTCCTCTGCTACCTGAGTTACACTACTGCACAGAGCTGCCTGTAGCTGTACATGGCTCAGGTGCTTGATGCACCAGGGAGCACTATGGGCTCCTGCAGCACAGYTGGCTCTGTGGACTGTGAGAGGGAAAGATAAATACAATGCAGAGAAGGAGGCAAARTGATAGGCTAGACCTGAAATACAAGTGTATGTAAGTGGGGGTTTGAGTTTGTTTTTTGTCCTTTCAAGGTCCCTGATACACAGAGGATCTTTCAGGATCACCATTCTACTTTAAACATGATGGATTTGCCTCATCATCACTTGGTAAATGGTGCTCTCGGCAGCATGAGGATCATGTTATGTCTCTGACATGTCCCATCTCTAGAGGAAGTGCAGGAACCTGCAAATCAGATATGAGGCAACATGTCCAAGCCCATGTCCCAGCCCATGAACCCTGGGGGGAACCTTCACTAGCTGGGGACAAGCCTTGGCCTTCTCCCTGTACCTTCAACAGCTTTAGGTAGGCACTGCTTGGTTTGCTCTAAATAAAAGCACAGGAGTCAAGGACAAGGTGTGCCAACACCTGACCCTGCAGGAGCACTTGGCACATCTGACAAAAGGCTCAGAGCAGCTCAGCTCTGGGCCAGCAGCACATGCAGTGCTACAGCTGACTSAAGTGTGATATCCACCTCCTTCAGRAAGRCAGTGTTATACATTTCYCTCTTCTTCTTTSTAGGAGCAGTGGAGGTGATCAACGCCCGCGAAACAGTCCCACAAGTGTTTCCTCACAACTTAGTGCCTTGCCCTACTTCTGGTTTCCCTGTTGGTAAGGACACGGCCTGGGTCATCAGGGCTGTGTGCCCTCTTGGTGTGCACAGAGCTGAGGGTAGGGAACTGAGCACCTCACTGGAGCACCTCCTTTATCTGGAGCTCTGTTTAGTTTAACACACTACCTGGATCGCCGTTTGCAAAAGTAAGAAAAAATACTAGGTCCATAAAAATTCCTGTGGTAATAACACTGGCAACCTGACCAGTGAACTGATGGGGAGCCGGCATGAGAAGAAATCACAATGTAACTTCTCTCCATAGGAAGTCTGTGGTTTCAAGACCAGATAAAAGCTCTCATTTCCCAGAGAAAAAAGAAGATCAATAGATTTTTGGAAACAAAAKAAATCAATTTAGTGTTCTTGCCCATGACCATACATTGGGGAAGCATGCTGGCACGTTGAGGGTTGAGTTGCTGGGCTCAGGCACTCTTGCTTTAGCAGCACATCTTTGATCTCTCCACAGYTCTTGCTGTATTCCTTCTCCCCCAGAATGTTATCTTTTGGGGTTTGTCCTAGATTCTGGAGACGTTCTTATCCTTGGAAGAGCCTGAAAAGAAATCAGAAGCAACTCTGGTTGGAAGGGGACAGCTGGAGGTCTGCTCAAARCAGGGTGATATCAGGTGTTGCTCAGGCTGCTCAGGGCCTTKTCCTGTCACATTTTTTAATTYCTCCAGGCATGCAGAATTTCACAGCTTCCCTTGTTCTGGTTTGACCAGGCCCCATGAATTCCTTTCTCCAGCTGCTGCTTCCTTTGCTGCAGCATGTGCCTGYTGCCTGCTGTGCTTTCAGCACATGTCAGGTCAGGCTCCAGCCTCTCTATGCCCCTGCTATTCAGTAACAGGGAAACACATCAACAGGAGAAGGTAACAAACAAACCAAGGCTGCTTTTAGAAGCCTTCATTGCCTCTACCAACACACACTTCCATAGGAGAGCTTTCAGAGAGCTGAAACCCGCAAGCCAGTGACTTACTAGGTGTGACACTGCCCTTCTGCTCTTCAGGTCCCCGCTGGATTGGTGTGCCTGGAGAACTCCGTGGGTATGAGGAAGCCCACAAACGACACGGCCGCTTACCATGGAAAGCCCTATTTGAACCAACTATCAAGCTCCTTTCAGAGCCATTGGTCATTTCCCCAGTTCTGAACAAAATACTCCATCACCCAGCCTTCTCTGTCCTGGGGAAAACCCTGTGGTAAGACCCATGAATGAAACTACAGTGTGAGGACCACTGTTCCCTCACCTTCAGACCCTTTCTTTGACATGCCAACATGGAGCACAGGCTGCTTCTGTGGCTTGCGCTGAGAGAATACTTCCTTTTGAGTGGGAGGGAATCACAGAAGTGGATTTTTAAAATAGGCTGTAGTGTAGCACTGCCTTGGAAAGTACACAACATGCATAATCCAGATCAGCTCTGGGCAGGAAAAAGGGGTTATTGACCCTGAGGACAGAACAAGCTCATGCTATAAAACTCACGAATGTTCTTCTTTAACAGCCCACTGCTATGTGATGGTCAAAGATTTCTGAAGCTTGGCGACAGCTTCCGSTGGCCAGTGCTGCAGCAAACACTGCAAGCTGTAGCAGAACACGGAGCTACAGCATTTTATGAAGGAGAGATAGGAAAGGCCCTGGTGGAGGATCTTAGGAAGGCTGGTAGGTAAYAGTTACATTTAGTCCTGATAGACAGCCCTTTCCCCAGCCATTGGCTCACATGAGCCTGTTTCAGGAAAAAGCCATCATATGCCATTTGCTTGTCACTTGGGATGGTACCTGACATGGGAAGAGGCCACCTTTCCACAATTCCTATCACTCAGGCCMAGAAGCAGGGCTGAGACCACCCATTGCTCTGGCCTTTGCCCACAGTGCTCTTGCACTGGCCCCTCTGACTCCCTTAGGCTTGTGACATCCTGGAGCCTGGCAGCACATGAGGACATGTGACAGCAGTGCTGTGCTGGGTGGAAGGAATTTGGAGTGTGCAGAGGTGGCTCTTCACCTTTATCAAGCTTTATCAAGGCTCTGATGTAGGCAGCCCATGGCATCAGTAGAAGTTGTTGTGCTAATTGCAGCTTCTGGTTCTCTGTTGAAGGGTCCAGTCTCTCAMTGGAGGACCTTCAGGCATACAAAGCAGAGGTGTCCTCAGCTCTGAACATCACCCTGAATAACCACACCACAATGTTCGCTCCAGGACCACCCATGGGAGGTGCAGTGCTCATGTTCATCCTCAAGGTATTGGAAGGTAAATTACTGATGGAAAAGGGTCAGCAAGAGGTTCTCAGAGAGTGTTGCTCCAGAGTGATAAAATGTAATGGGCAGAAATGGAGTTGTTGAGCCAGAATGGGGCCCAGAGTAGCAGTGTGACCATGCTATGCAGCAGGAGAATGAACTGGTTCATTTGTACAGTGGGTCAGCATCACCACAGCTACTGCAAAGGCCAAGGATACATGACTTTCCCAATGCTCCAAAAGAAATTAAAGTCAGAGTGGAAATCAGTACTTGGTTMTTTCTGCATCCACATCCTGCTAAAGCATAGGGGAAACTTGGTAAGAACTGGGATGGGAAGAGGAGGTTCCTTTCAACTTTTTTTTTTTAATTATTGAAAAAACATTGCCTCAGGTCTATTAACAAAAATTATTGTATCCTGCTCCTTAGGATATAAATTCCACGAAGCATCACTGGCAACACCTGAGGAGAAGGTAGAAACCTATCATCGCATTGCAGAGGCCCTGAAGTTTGGCAACATGCTAAGACCCCACATGAGTGACCCAGCCTTCTCTGAAGCTAAGGTGAGCTCCATGGTGCATGGGTACAGTGCTACAGCACCAAGCAATGCTCTGACCTGCTCCTGYTTTGCAGTCTGGAAGTGAAGAAAATACTCTGGAGATGCTACTGAAGAGAAATGCAGCTGAGCTGGCCAAAGCAGAGGCTGGATCAGGCCGTTTACTCTGCAGCTCCAGCTGCAGGCTGACACTCACTTTCCTGGCAAAGCATGTGCACATGCTCGTGCCAATGCTGAGGTGTCTTGCTGCTGAGCTTGGTCCGTTTTCTGGGATGAGAGTGGCCTGGGGCTGAGTGCTGCCACTGCAGGGCCCCGAGCTCTGACTGTTGGGGCTGAATTGCTGTGGCTTCCATGTGCCTATAGCTGTGCCTGTGCTTTGGTGACCAGCTCAGTGTCCTTGCTTTGTTTGCAGGTGCCTGTGGGAACCCTGTTGTCTGATCAGTTTGCTGAGCTTGTGAGGCAGCGAATAGATGCTCGTGGTGACCACTCACTGAGCCACTACAACCTGCTGGARTCCCTCTACAATGACAAATATGAAAGTATGGGCACGAGCCACATCTCCGTGCTCGCTGCAGACGGCAGTGCCGTGTCTGCCACCAGCACCATCAACTACCCGTGAGTAGCCCAGGGTTTGGTAACTGAGTCACACAGGCCACCTGTCAGGTTCACAGGGTACCTGCGAGGGCCGGGGAGCAGAAATGCAAAACCCTTGTGTTTCACAGGTTTAGGCAGCTTTTTAGCTGTGAATGCCTTTTTCCTGTGACAGTAAAGGTCTGTGAGCATCAGCTTCAATGACAGTCATAATTCAGGAGGATGCAAGAACCTGATGAGCTCTTGCTGAGTTTCTGTGGGTTCAGCAAATCCCCACAGGCACCAGTAACAGGGAACTTATCTCTGTCACCACCAGCAGCACAAATTCTCTTTGGACACCCTCACTGGGGCACTTGGAGGCTGGGAGGAGGCAGAGGTAATGCACATGGTGCCATGTGCAGTTAATGTCATCCACAACAGGAGAGCCCTGGGCTCTGAAAGSCTTCATCTTTCCTCTCTGCAGGTTTGGCTCCTTTGTGTATTCTAACCAAACTGGGATCATTTTAAATAATGAACTTGCTGACTTCTGCATAGCAAACAGGAGCATTAAATCAGGTGAGCATCATCATCCTCAAAACAAAGCACAGGGCCAGGGGATGGATATACAGGCTATGTCCAAGTGGGTAGGGACTATTTGTAAACTACAGGTACTCTTTCCTTTCTTAGGGCTGGATGAAAGCAAGTTTGTTTCAGGCTAAAAGAGGATAAAACCTTAGAGTGTGTCTGCATCTACTCATATATCCTTCTGCATAGAAACACAGGAGTTGTGGTTTCTAACCAGAGAAATCAGAGATTAAACAATGCTAAAGCTGATCACTGATTGATGTGAAGGGGAGGGAAGGAGTGAAGAAATTACTGCTAAGACAAGTCTGCTGATATTTTAGGTTCATCTATGATTGTGAGTATCGAGCTGTTACAGGCTTGCACTGAGCTGTGTGACACAGCAGTGGTGGTGCAGAAATGGCTCTGTGCCAGCAGTCCCTGGTGCATCCCGCTCAGGCCTGCTGGAAGAGGACACCAGTGCTGCCATGGAAGGATGATTGGATGAGATTGGGTGAGATGCAGCAAGTCCTGAATACTTGTAGGATGCCCTATCCTCATCAATTGGATGCCATAAAGGTCTCAATGTTTTGGGAGACAGGCTTTTCACAGATTTTTTTGGAAATCTTGAGGAAGAGCAGCAGCTTATTTTTCTTGGGAGACAAAAGAAAGGCAAGGTAGATGAAGTTGTGTGCCTCCTACCCTGTTAAGAGCCATATGAAAAAAATAATATCTGTGCTTCTGCTCTAGGAGAGAAGCCTCCCTCAGCAATGGTGCCTTCCATCCTCATCTCCAAGACAGGAGACATGCTGGTGATAGGAGGAGCAGGAGGGGCCTGGATTATCAGTGCTACCACCATGGTGAGTGAACAGGCACCACACAGCAACMCCTTCCACTGAGCACGGAGAAGACACACTGTCCTGAACAAAAGAAATTGCTTTGCTGCTGCTAATTCTATGTGGAAAGCAGTGACAAGGGCCTGCGTCAGGCTCACCTGACCTCACCTTCTTACCTCTATCACAAGAGGTAAGAGGGCAAGGGCAGGGCTTGGCTTCAGCCCTGCTGCCGAATGGCTCATCCCTTTCCCCAGAAGGAGACAGGAATGAAGGAGGTGACAGAACCCACAGCTGTTGCCAGTTCTTTCAGCCCTCCCRGATTTCCAGGCATGATCAGTCCTAACTGCTCTTTCTACTCAGCTCTCCTCAGATCTTGACTCCTTGATGTTTTTTTTTATTTGCAATTTAGAAGTCACTAAAGGCTGCAGGCTGTGGGCCAGGGAAGTATCATGTGCTTATCCTATCCTTTTACTTGCCCCAAGCATCTGGTATTGATATCATGAAAGCAAGAGACCAGGCTGGTAGGACTGTGGGTCTTGCTCAGTGCAGCTCATGTTGGACAGCTCAGGTTTTATCTCGTCAGGCAGTGTGGGATTTGTTTCATTGCAGGCAATTATAAACAAGCTGTGGTTTGGCTACGACTTGGAACACGCCATTTTAGCTCCTGTCATGCACACCCAGGGTGACAGTGTCCTGTTCGAGGAGCATTTCAGTCAGGTGAGTGGCCTTGATGAGAAGAAGATTGCTTCTGTAATTCTCCTGGGTAATCTTTATTTTACCTCTAACTCACCTCCTTCTGGTTTAAACTCATTTCTCAACCTGACGCCACATGCAACAGCAAAGTTAAGTCCTCAGGCCCCTACCTCATTCACTCTATTTCCTCTTCTCTCCCCCACAGGAGGTTAGGACTGGCCTGCTGGAGAGAGGACATAAAGAAAAGAAAGATAAATTTGCAATGAATGTTGTGCAGGGAATTTCCAAGGAAGGAAAATTCATCTCTGCTTTCTCTGATAAAAGGAAGCTGGGGAAGTCGGCTGGATATTAGTGTGAAATGCCATCACAATTCACAAAGCCTCAGGAGATTCAGAACATGCCTTGCTTGGACATGCCCATAATTGCCTGTTCCCATCAGGATGTCTCCYAGAGCACAGGCAAAGCCTGTGATTACATCTAATTCCAGCAGACTGCAGGTCTCCCTCAGGCAATACAAGGAGAGGTCAGCCAGCCTTGTTTAGAGCTACCTTCCATTATTATGTGATACACAGAAAACATATTTCTTGAGCACATCAGTTACTCAGAATGAGAGAACACAAAGTGCGAAAGGAAAATTGGTCCAAAACCCACTAGGATCACTGTGAAATGACCCAGCTGTATCTTCCATTCCTGCTGGAGTCTCGGTTTCTTTCAGGCTGTTTCACAAGAAGCTTGTTATTACCAGGGCTCAGCAATGTGAAATACATAACAATTTTAGCTGTGATCAAGAAGTGTCTGTAGGGTCGGGATTTTAAAGTCCGAAGCATACAGGTTTAGAGAGTGGGTTTAGAAAGGGAAGAGATCAAAATTCCACACACCCCCTCTCAGTTTTCCCATCCAAAGAAGCCCAACTTTTCCCTAAGGTGGCAAATGAAATCACATCATGGCACAAGTGCTGCCCTGCCCGCTGCTCTCTGCCTCGGGAGTGCAAAGGACCCCACAGCCTCAGAGTAACTGCACCAACACTTCCTCCAGCYCTGCATGTGGTGACTCTGAGAACGGCCTCCCATGGGGGGATGTGGATTCCCTGCCCCTGGGGTGGACAGACTTCAGATGAGCTCCCTGGAGGCCTCTCCTTGCGGTGAGAGGAGTCCCAGTCTGTGCCAGTTCTCCGTTCTCAATGCCGGTACATCAATCTTTGGGAAGGCAGCTCAGGACTGCAGTGGAAGTGGTGTTTAGAACTTTCTTCAAACTGCAAAGGATATGTGATCAGGAGATGTTGTTTGTAGCCCTGAGCTCAGYCTGGCCAGGAAACACAAAGACTGCTGAGAAGTGATGCAGGACTATCAGGCATTAACAGAATTCTCCCTTATYCTACGCACATGCTCCAAATCCCTGTTTACCACAGCTGGTCTCTAGTGTTCCCTTCAGACCACAGGGAAGGCATTGTAGGACTCAAAGAACTATCAGAGAAAGAAAACGTTTGGAGAAGAGACCTGAACTCATGCACCTGGATGCAAAAAGTCTTTTGCAGTTAATCCATAACCTTGCCCTACTCAAAATGACCAAGAGAATCAAGCATTTAACAAAGTAAAACTTAAAACCCTGAAAAAACCCAAAGCTCTTCAAATATGCAAGGTCAAATTCCCATAATCCTAAAAAATTCCATTTTCTGAAAGCTTTCAAGCTTGATTGCCCTATGGGCACAGTGTTGTGTGTGTATCTGAAAGAGACTCAAACGAGAGCCAGGCACGAGCAGACCCCTCCCCTCTGCACACACAGCCCATGGCACTCCTAGTTCACCAACAAATGCAATCCCTCTGTAAACATTGTAACACGCACACACTGTTTAAAAACACAAATTAAAACAAGGCCAGCTAGATTTTACGCCAATGTTTTTACCCACAAAGCCTGTCCAATAAACACAACAATTTACTGAAATCTCAACCTTCATTTGGATTTCTCAGGGAAGCTGACCAGAGCCAGACATGTGTTTTCCTTCACAAGCTGTACATCAAGGACTGTGGCGTGACCACTGCTCTATCAGTTAATGATGGCTGAGTTACCAGATCGTAACCACAAGCATTTAATCATGCAGCTGGAAATCAAGTTACATGTGTATGGAGCCAGCTCCATGCACTGCCCTGCTRCCCCTTATCCCAGTGGAATTCTTAAATCCTCGAGTTCAGGAATGAGGAACTGCTAGTTTCACCATCAGAGCTGTTCACTCACACCATGGAAGTGGCTTGGCACCCTGAGAGGCAGCATTACAGTGCTGGGAAGTGAATGGGAAAAGCAAAAATGGGAATGGGAAAGCAAAAAGGCCCAAAGGCTGAGGAGGGGYAGTTTTATGTTCACTTGGAAGGGGTTACATTGACTACAACTACCAAAGAAACCAAATCTATTAATTTGCTGAAGTTTTCTACCTTGGTTAACTCTCTTGCCCCAGCTACCAGCTCCTGGGTGCAATGGTTCTAGTGTCATTTAGAAATAACACCCGACTGAGAGCTGTGCAGGGGAAGCACTGCCAGGCGCCAGACACCATCTGCAGCTCCCAGACGCACAGACTAGACCGGATGCTGCCTTTGGCAGGATCCATGGTTATTTCCAGCTAACCCCACTGAGCCGAGAGTTTACAATCAGCATCTGAGAGTGACACTGGCTGCAGACAGGGAGAGCAGTCCCTGCTGGGCCTCAGGGCCACCTTCAGCAGCTCTCTGGTCCCACTCCATCATGTTTCACTACAGCAAACCCAAGTCACCAAGTAAGGAAGTCTTCCATTAGCTTTGCTTCTGATACACCTTAGAGTGAAGCACCCTGCAGTACTCCAGCCTATCACCTTTCCAATGCAGCAGTATCACAGCTACTTCCCACCACAAAGASATGGGAATATTATCTTTAGTCCAGTACCCATTGCAATTTATCTACTTTGCTACTAACCTTGCAACTGAGCCAATGGAGCAGTTTAAAAATGCATCACAGCTTTAATTTTCAAGACAGAAAGGAATGGGAGTGCAGATCTCTCAGTATGGCAGAGACTCCAGTCCTACAGTCCTCCCTCCCTAGCAGAACAGTCGGTGAAGTTGAGAGATTGTACCTCCCTTGACACCTCTGTTCTTGCTCTGCCACCTCCACATTGCTGCTGAAATCTGCTTGGGTCAAGAGYCTCCCAGTTTGATCTCTCCCCATTCCTGCTCCTCCCAACAAGAGAGCATTATTTTTGTACTGAAATCAACTTACACAGAGTCTTAAAGCATTATTGTACAGAAGGTGCTCTATTTTCTRATGAAGTCTTTAAGTTATACTTTTAATAAAGCTTTTTTAAACCTGACTGGGAATTTCTGCTAAATCTGTTGCCTATCCCATCACACAAGCAGAGAGGACTCTACACAGGTGTATCCAGCAGCAACAGTTCTTCATTCTGGAGTCTCATATACCACTGGAGAAGCTGAGGAATGATGCAGCTTGTRCCACTTGTCTCTCACAGCTGGGTTTTGTCCCCTTGCTGGATGGTTGCCGACAGAAAATTGTGGTAATGTCAGACTGAAGAACAGGGGCAAGAGGTGAACCCTCCAGGTCATGATCTGATTTGCCTTTTAATGGTACAGCTTCTTTTCACATCARCTGGAATCAGCCATGGAACGTGTCCTGTTCTTCATGCCCTGCACTGGGTCAGGCAGTTCACACCARCACAGKGTGGGCCCAGGAGCAGAGYRAGSTGCTTSCMTTCAAAAGRTGGGASATRGAATGATGATRGACCTTAGAGATCATCTTGCTCTGACCCCCCTGCCATGGCATGTCACTCATTAGACCCAGTTGCTCCAAGTGCCATCRAACCTGTYCTTGAACATTTCCAGGCAAGGGGCAGCCACAGCTTCACTGGGTAACCTCTGCCAGGGCCTCAYTGCCMTCAGAGTCAAGAACTTCTTAATATTTAATCTAAATCTACCTTCTYTTACTTCAAAGCCAATCTCTCTTGCCCTATCCAGAAGATTTTTCCCTGCAGCTGAAACATCCCAGAAGCTGAGCAGCGTGGAGGGTACAGTTGGAGGTTTTACAGCAGGACTGCTGACTGATTGATGCTGTTGATGCACRGACAGCCCCAATGCAAGGTGAGTAGTGGGATGTGGTATCCAAGCAGGTGGCAGAAGTGCCTGCTYTGTGTACAGATATGTCCAAATGAGATGCAGATAATTACAGCTTGTAGAAGCATCCATGGCTTTTTTAAAAAACGTAGGATGTAAGTGAAAGCTGTAGCCCAGTTTAACAAATCATTCCTCTGCAGCAATACTGCTAAAAAACAACCAAACAAATCTACTTCTGCAGAATCAAGACTTCAAATGCATTTATATAAGAACTATTGTAACCAGAGTGTTTTTAGTTTTCCATAGGGGAAATTTTGTAACAGTAACACAGGTTATAAATAACAGGGGACTTTTCTGACTAAAATGAAGACAATGAAGAACATAAGAACAACTGCTGCACCTTGAACTGTTAGAGGCAGCCCAGCAGCAACCACTCAGACTTGTTTCAGAAAACATGATTGCCCAAGAGAAATTTCCCAGAAATCAGTTCCCTTCCAGTTTTGGACTAACTGTAAGATTTCAATAAGCTTATTTTGCTGTGCAGTAATTTTCTTTATTTCCCAAGTCACACCTAGCCAAGAAAGARCTCAGCTAGTCCCAATTCCAAAGGCAGCCTGACACTGAGGAACACCAGTGGTAGAATTACAAGAACTGGAAAAGTGAAAGTTTCAGTTCAGTGATAAGGGGACACAGGCTTGGCCCCAAACTGGTCTCTTGAGGGAACAAGAGGAAACACAATGACTTAGAGGGCATTTGCAATCGCTGCCTTTGCTGCACCTAATTCAGTACCACCGGTAAGAGCTCAGGAAAAGGAGCCAGAGCACACCACAGGGCACATTTGGTAAAAGCCACTCATTTGGGTCAAACAATATAAGCAAATGTACATGTCAAAGTCATGACTCTGATTTAAGCATCACCTAGGCATCACTTCATTCTGTGAAACTGGACTSTCCTCAATTCCAGACACTTCTAAGAAAGAGAGGGTGCATGACGCCTGAAATTTCAGCCTTTCATTTTCTCTTCTGTATTTTAAAGTTCTTTAAAACAGACAGGAAGTTTCAACAAGCCAAATAGATGAGTTAAGCTACTGTCATTTGCGCATCAAGGATTTCATAAACGCCACTAGAGCTTGACAACATCCTGGATCATTTGGTTTTGATCTTAGGCTAAGTTTATGTGATGTGATGTATTGTTCCATGCTGGTAGGTGAACACCAAACCCTCTCATGCAGGTACAGACACTTTCAGCTGCTCCATGTCAGACAGGGATTTCTGAGAGATCATTGGCTTCTGGTTAATGGTAACTTACTTTCAAACAAGTTTCAAACAAATGCCCTTTTTCAGAAGTTTCATTTCCACAAACTCTGACATTTTACGCCTGCGGTACGACATGGTAGAAAGCAAAGTGGGGAAAAACAAGTTTGTTTTGGATATGTAACTATTATTGTTTACTCRTGACTTCATCAAAGCAGTGAAAAAAAGACAAAAATCTCAGAAGAGCTTCTTTCACACAGACTGTCACCATCCTTTTTGCAGCAACTGCGCAGGCAAGGAAAATGTGTGACTCCGTATTTATTTATTTTAGTTGTGCTCAGAGTTTTACAGGTAGCATCTTCCCTTTAGACCTTCTCAACAGAAATATAAAAAAGTTTGAAGCCATTTCCCCATTTCCCCACTCATCTCCAATAATCAACTGGGTGAAATGCAGAAACATCTTTTGTTAACAGAGTGGTGAGTTTGGCTTATCCCAGTCTAGAGCTGGGCTTCCTGCTATGGCACAGATCTATTAGTTTGTAACTTAGAAAACCCAGTCCCAGAGTCCTRTAACTCCCACCTACTCAACAGGAAACAAATATCTTCTCTAGCAGTGACAGGGACATTCCTGGTAGCTGACACTGAGCAGGGCAAACRCTTCCTGCAGCTTGAATGAACTGGACCTTCTGCAGAAACTGGGCACCCAATTTGTCTTCATGGGATGGAGAGGAGGCAGGGAACAAACTCTTCAAGGCAGAACAGACTCTTCAAGTAAGTACTGCATGTCCTGGTGGACATGCCTGTCTTAGCAGACGGCTGTGGCATGAGGCACTTCGGTCATGGCTGTAGAGAACTGTCCCAGTTCCGTCAACAGAATCACAGGTAAATGTGTCTTTCCTGTGAGAAGTCCCTGAGTTGCAGATCTAAAGGATCTTCCCCCCAAACACACCTTGGTGTCACTAGACCACTGAAAAAAGGAGCCGAGGCAGGTCAGTATCCTGCAGGGAAGCCCCCTTTCCGCGAGTCGGAGGCTGCAGCCCATCCGCGCTCCGTTCTGAGGATGGCCTGCACCACCGCGCCGCCGCTCACCCGCGCCGTCTCGTGCTTCCTCTGCTTCAGCTGCTCCTCRATGCCCTGCAAGGCACAACTGCGTGAGCACAGCAGCACAGGGAAACTGCACACAGGCTGCAGACTGCCACCTGCATCCCCCACACCCACCACGTGCTCAGTGCCTGGGTCAGGTAGGGCTAAAGCTRTGTGTTGTTCTTCCTCTTCCCTTTGCTTCCCAGGATGCTCTGCTTTTGAAGCAGTGGAATTCAGAAGATGTGCTATTTGCAGTGCTCAGTGTAGGTTACCAATACTATTCCTGGTCACAGATATTCACACTGACTGTTGGGCAGTGGAGGAAAACAGGACTTGTAGAGAGCAGGGCATCCTCCCCAGTGCTGACAGATATCTCAGGTGTTAACCTTCATAAGAAGCTTATTAAGAGAGGAACTWCTGCACAGTTTGGTAAGAAAACTGCCTTCCACTCCTTATGTAGGAGTGTTTTCCCAAATACAGAGGCACAGGATGAGATATGTACAAAGTCTGCATCTATCTCAGGCCTTGGAGATGTGCAGTTTCTCAGGGTGGGTGAAACTGCCAGCTCAGGTGAGTGGTCTGCAGAGTGAGGCAGACCTTGCCATCAGCTCTCAGACTGACAGCACTGTGCTGGGATCTCTGTTGTGAGTATATTTTCAAGTCTGTTTCCAGGTCTGTCTGGGCATCCCCCCTCACTAGCTCTGGGCCAGGCCTTCCAGATTCATTATGAGGTTGCACAATAGGACAAGAGTTCTCTGAGACTGACTGGATTGCAGCTGCTGGATGGTCTGGGCCCTGATGTGGTGCTGTTTTGCAAGTCCTTTGAGYCAAACATCACTGCAAGCAGATGCTCAGCTTCAGATTCAGGCTACTCTTCAATGCACTGGCTTCCCACCTGTGTGGCTGAGACTAAAGGTACACTTTGAACAGCTTAGTGTGACCCAGCACTAGACCTGTACCAGCTGTACTACTGCTCACCTAGGAACATTTGGCCAAACCTGATGATTTTCCACAGGACTTCCCTTCCCAGCACTAGGAACCAGCCCATCCAAGTTCATATATAGCTCTAGTGACACCAACCTCCTCTATTTGCAGCTCAAGCTCYGTGACATTGGGAAACAGCTGATCGTGAATTCGGGGCTCTTCCACTGCTTTCTTCACATCGTAACCAAACCAGATGGAATTCATGATTGTCTGTAAGAAGCAAAAAGCTTTAATGTTAATCACTTATCTTCAAAGAGGTCTGACCCTTGTAGCCACACAGGCAGAGGTGCCTCAAGGATGTTCACCAGAGCACATAAAAGGCACCGTTTCTGGTTTATGTGGCTTTCAGTGCTTCTTCTCTTGACTAAGCAAAACACAGGTACATTGCAGCCAGTCAGCTTGTATATGTTTAGGAGGATTCCCATACAAAGAAACCATTCCCACTGTGCCTAAGCTGAGCTCTTATTTAGCTTCTYTGTGTGACTTTCATCCAAAGTTTGGGATGTTGGATGAGAATGGCWCTAAACTAGGTAAATAGGTTCATGGAGATCCAGAGAACAGAACCCAAAGTTAATCTGAAGTCACAAATCTTGTGCAAGTGTTAAGAACAACTTGTCAAAGAAAAAGACCTGGAGTCACTGAAAGAGGCAATTCAATAGCAGACCCTGACAGAAGTTGGTGTTGCAGATCTGACCCTCAGAATGCCAGGCAACCTCTTTTTCAAGCCCCTAGCCCCCAGCAGGGAGCCACAGTCATGGTCCTGTCACAGGTGCAGACAGGAGTCCTCCCAAATGCTGCCTCTCCCATTTTGCCTCATCTTGTCCCCCACTTGCCCACACTATCACGTACCAGTGCTGTTGCTGTAGTTATCTTTGTTCCTCCAGAAGCACCGACCACCATCCTGACCTTATTCGTTTTATCCACCAAAATGGAGGGGCACATAGAGGACATGGGCTGTTTACCTGTTGGGGACACAGAAGCAACACAGAGCTTTCCACCTGCAGCTCCCAAACCTCCAGCTCCTAGCCCATGTCTAAACYCAGATCCCTGTCCCCTGCAGGTCCCATCCCACAGCACAGATGCTGCAGTGTGAACACGCACAGCACAGCCAAAAGACTGAGTCAAGAAGGTGGTTTACAGCTACCTGGAGCTATGAAATTTGCWGGAGAAGGAGGGATCCCAAATCCATTGATTATGTAAGGTGAGCTGAAGTCATCCATTTCATCATTAAATATGATTCCACTCACATTGGATCGTACATCAGAGCCAAAGCTGGAAGAAAAAGTTGTCAAAGACATGTCAAAATCACAGCAAATCTAGGAGGAGCTTCAGCTGAATTTACTCCAGTGTGAAACCTGGCATTTGATTGKASTAMCTCTCTACTCCCTCCCATTGTAAAGCACTTTCTGTCACCCRTAGAGGGCAAGGAAGCAGTTAATAMATGAGTACACAGCTACACACAGAGGAAAGGCAGCCCAGAGCCCTTCTTGCAGCTCCCTGAGAGAACCCCAGGAGAAAACCAGCACAGCATCTAAGTACAACGACTTCCCCTTCCAGGTGGGCAGTACCACACTCCATTCAGAGGCAGCACAGCTCAAAGGCTGGCACATTTGGGAATGACTGGGAGTTTGCGGAGATGTGTCAAGCTGGAGACATTTTCTGTGGATAAAAATAAGCTTCACACCCTGGCTCCAGGCCATATGTGTGAACACAGCTCTTTCTGACAGCACTCAAAGCCAAACACTGTGCTTCAAGAGCARCTGTATTAAGATCAAATTCCTTCCAAAAGCCTGAGAAATCAGAACCGGCAGCAGTAGCTCTGCTTATGAGAAGGTCCAGATGCAGTGAATGTTGTCTTGGTGGAGGAATTTAACATGGGAGAGGACACATCTCGTCCTCTGACACAAGCACAAGGCCTCTGACACAAGCACAAGTGTTGAGCAGTGACCTTCAAGCTCAGCAGAAGTGTCCATCACCAGCACTCCTGACCCCTATCCCGCCCCAGAGGTGACAGCTCCGTGGTGTTTGATACCAACCCCAGAACCAGCACTAGGAAGATGGCAAAGGCCTACAGGGAAGGAATGTCTGAGCTCATACTATTGGTTGATGGTGCTGGTGGCGGACACAGCACTGCCATCATCAGCCACAATGGAGATGTGGGATGTACCGGCATTGTCTCCAGTGTAATACACGGGCTCATAGTAGTCAACAGGATGGGAGGTRTTGTCTGTGATTTTCCTCCGGAGACCATCTGCAAAGAACTCGGATGTCATGTTTTTGATTGCCTGTCAGAGAAATCCAAGGCAGTTACTCAGCAGATTAAGAGACATGTAGTTATGAGGCTGATATCCAATACTTCACACCACAGAACAAATGGCAAATCCCAGTAGTGAGGCTATAGATTTCCTCCAGGGGCTTTCCTTCTTGGAAGATGGACATTGTACCAGAAGAGCATTTTAAGCAGTCACAGGAGCAGCTGTCACAGTCACCCATTTGTACAGAGGTTAATCAGCATCCATTGTTGCAATGCTGTGGATGGCTGCCTCCATGCTGCTGTAAGGCAAGCAGGGCTACACTTGTTTCAGAGATGAGAGGAGTGGGATTGGATTGAGAGGACAAGGCCAAGGCAAGTTCTGACCAGGCCTCTGTAAGGTGAAAACCTGTGTTCATCAAGCTGGGCCACACTCAGAGTCTGTTGCTTTGGCAGGCACGGAAATAATAGCACAAAATGTGAAGCTGGGAAAAGCAAGGTTTCTGTCTCACCCCTTCTCATCTATTTTACTACAGGCAGAACTCTGGATAGAGATCCACAAGGATGCTGGGAATGTCATATAGTGAATAAGGCTTCAAACACCACAAAAACAGGCAGGATTAGACCTAAACAAACTTTTCTGGTGAATTGAGGAGTCTGCTTTTCCTTACAGCAGGAAGGTTGCCGCCATTTATAGCCCCCACAGCTCAGCCATGAGCCACATGGGATGTCACTTTTTGACTCAGAGCTATTTCAGTGCCTGTCAATAGCAAGGCAGAGCATGCCTGACGAAGTTGAGTCACCCAAAAACTTTAAGGCATGTTCCAGTCAGCCTTGGTGTTGCAGAAAGAAAAGGCTTTTACCAGGTACCTCTGTAATGTTGACAAATTTTGGGTCTCCCAGCAAAGTCCTCTTGGCATAGGCAAAACGAAAGGCCTCCGCTATGCGGTGGTAGGTCAGACCTTTCTCCTCCACGGTTTTGATGCTGGCAGCAGAGAAATTATATCCTGGCAACACAAGACAAAAAACTGTGAACACAAAGCACAGTGGCAATGGACTGCTAATTCACCTGTGTCAAATGTAGAGCCTTGAAGCCCAATCTCTACAGAGATGCAGTCACTGGACTGTCCTAATCCCCATAGGAGCTCTGGTAATTTTGAGCACTGTGGGAGTCACCAGCAGAATTTGTACTTGCAGAGGTGTTTTCCAAAGAAGCCTCAAGTACATGCCAGCTTTCACCCATACAAGTAGCAGGGAAGCTCTCCTGTCAGGAGAATATTTTTGCTCTTGCACGTGTATTTCAGTTAGGAAGGCAACATCTCTGAGTTGACAGCAGAAGGGGAATGTTTTGCATCTCTGATCTCTCCTGAGGTCTCTGATTTCTCACCTGTTGGAGGGCTATCAGGGGAGGCCTTGCTTCCCCAGAAAAGGTGATGCCTTTTGAACCYTCCCAGCTCCTGCTGCCCATAGGGCACAGCTCTGTGGCACTCTCACCTTTCAATATGTTGAAAATAAGGGCCAGAACCGGGCCACTTAGAGGGGCACTGGGTGTGTAGAGGGTGAACTCCCCAAGTTTGATCTGTATGGGGTCTTCAATCACTGTTGCATTGTAGTCCCGCAGGTCTTCCAATGTGACAATTCCCCCTGTAAAGAGAAGGAAACTAGACATGTGGATTTATGTGTTCTCTGGTGGGACAAGGAGGTCATACTCCATCACCATGAATCACAGCAAGGACCGGAGGGAACATGGACAAATCCAAAAAGTAACAAGGTAAAGAAAGCAAAGATGTGTGCCCAYGAGATGAATTTATTGCTTGATGGATCCATTTGAGGCTCACATAGTCTAAGCATGAAGTTAGGYTGATTTACAGCAGCCAACACTCTGGTGATCCATCTTTTTTTTTTTACAAAGGATATCAGCAGTGTCAGGCTACAAAATGTTCTCAAGAATCCTGTTCACAGGAGGAGGATGCAGTTTTGGGTGCAGATKCTTTGTGGCAGCCCACAGGTACTATAATTTGAGTGTTCCATCACCTTTCTTATCCAAAGGGGGAAGACAGTAAGTAATTATCCACCACAAATAAAGCCAGTAAATGACTCACAGGAGGTTCACCAAGCTAGCCRGTGCCGGCTGGTGAGGACAGGATACTGCCACCATCTAGTGGTACCGGGAGATCAAACAGCTCAGAGTTCACAGGACCACCAGGCATGTAACGATTGAGGTAGAAACTCGCTGGATTCAGGCTCTGTGAACAGCCTGTATCTACTCAGCTACAGCCAGAAGTGCACAGGCTTGGGAGGCTCTGTGGTACAGAAATGCACAGTAAATACTCTCCATTTCTGACTGAGTTTCAAACAGATCTGTTACAGCACTTCTTTTGGGTGTCCTTTGTTACAGATCTCAGAGACAGCATWTCAGGGGTGATGCCTCCCAAGGTTTCTGCAGATCACTGGCTCCTCCCTGGGCTCTGAATGTTTGGTCTCTCGTGCTGCTTGGGACAGATGTCCTGGTTCTCACCTGCGCTGCGGATGTCAGTGATGATCTGCTTGGCCAGGCTTCCYGTGTAAAAGGCATCTGCTCCTTCTCTGGCTATAGTCTCATAGGTGTTGGCCAGTTTGGGCATCTTGATGGTTTCACCCTCCTGCAGAATTTTCCCTTCTTTGCAGAACACTTCGCTAACAGAGAAAGGAGATTGAGAAGATCAGGTCTGAGAGACATTCGCTTGGTGAACTTACAGCATGAGGAAAAGTTGGGGATTCAGAAAACACATTGCCACGGGGCAGAATGATCCCAGCACGTACTCAAATTCCACCTTCACTCAGACAAATGGACTTTAAGAGCAGGATTTACCTCCCTTTAAAGATCAGGACTGAAGATTCCTAAAACTGGCCCCATGATTTAGCACCTTCAGGTGTCTGCAGTGACACCAGCAGGCACAGTGAGTGTGGTTACTGGGAGGGGAGGCACACTCCTCACAGACACTACATTACACAAATAGGGACTCTGCAGGGAAGATGCAGCCACCCCAAATCTCTGCACAGAACAGTGACTACTCCACCTACCACAGCAAGGCATTGCTTTCGATTGCCTCCTCTTTTGATTTGATGGCTGCAGCAAGGCCTTTCCCAACAGGGAATCCTTCTCTTGCCAACTTGATACTGGGCAGAAACAGGTCTTTCCATGGCAGTTTGCCATGACGTTTGTGAGCCAGCTCATAGCCACGGATTTCTCCTGGAACAGCAATGGACARTCCTCCTGGAACAGAAAAGGAATGGGTCAGTTTTCCACAGCAAGAAAAGAAAGTGGTTGATGGAGCAGGAGGTAGAGCAGGTGTCACTGCCAGCCCTGTTTTTTTTGTGACCAGATCAGCTTGTGAGAATTAACAGAATTAACAGGATAAACTGGTCTGACATTTGTGCCTATGTATTTTAGACTGCTGAAACACCTCTGTCCTCTTGCCGGCAACTCCAGTTCAGGGTCATTTCCCCTCAGCAGGCTCTGTACCACAGCAAAGCTGCTCAGAACACAGAAGCTATCCCAGTGAGAAGACACAGACTGTGACATACTAAAGTCATAAACTTGGTTGTTGCATTTTAACTATAACTGGAACAGACTGATTCCTACACTGCACTGTGATGCAGCAGTTTGCTTCAATCCTGTTTTCATTGGCATCTCCCAGTAGTTCAGCACACTGCTGTGACTCCCTCCAAGGTGCTGTTCCTACTTTCTTAGATGAATGACCATGAGGAGAGCTAGTTAGAATTTCTTTCTATTTCTTATTACAAAATACTTTCCTGAAAAGAAACATCTCTGGAGGCCCCAAGGCATTAGTTGAAGCCACCAYAGCATGTATTTAGGGAGGATACCTGAACTGACAAAAACCAAGGTGATTTACACAAAGATTTATTCAAATAAGTGGAAAGAAAAGATGGCACATACGGTACAGGTCATACTCAGTGCTTTGCATTCACCTGCATTTTTTGTGAAGTGAACAGCAGAAAATGCTGGGTTCCCTGACTAGTTTAAAGGGCATTGTTTTTATCTTCTGAGTTTGCAAATTGTGTAAAGCAGAGGACATTTCAAGGTGAGAAATCCTGTAGGTAGGCGAGAACCTAACCATAAGAAATGTTCTTAATTTAGATGTGCCAGCAGCTAATGTTGGAATTATGTGKTCCCCCCAAAGCAGTGAAACAGTTTTCATCATACCTTTCAGAGAGAGCTGTGTGTTGTTCCCAAACATGTCCTCCGATGCGTTTTTTGGAGCCACCTCTCTTGCATTAATGATTTCCACTTTTCCTTTAATGACAGACCAAGGAAGATGATGTTTAGCTCTGGACTCAGCCCACAGGCATGGTCTCTGCTGAAGGACTCTCATCACCATGAGCCAGTTTCTTGGCAATCATTATGAGGACTGTGAGCATCAATTGTTTACCCTCTCTCAGGCAGGATAAATCACCTGCCCTAGATAAAGTTCTCAAACTGTTCCAGCTGTGTATGKCCCTGTCCCTTACCTGTGCTGCTGTAGATGGTAAAGAAGAGGCCCCCTCCAATGCCCATGCTGTGAGCATTCATGAGTCCTACACAAAGCAGGGCTGCAATCGCAGCATCCACCGCTGATCCTCCTTGCTTGAGGATGTCCCTGTGCRGCAGAAGGGAAGGTGACATGTGACAGTGTCTCACTCTCTGTGAGCAGTGCAGGCATCTCATCAGAGCAGCTATGACAGATTCTCTAATGCACTTTTGTCCACACCCAGTCTAGGGTTCCTTAGGAATAGGAAGTTTTGAGTTTCTGTCACCAGCGAGAACAGTCCCTAATGGTCTATGTGGAGACCAGATCAGCCTTCATCAGAGACACATCCAAACCAGCTTGAAAACGGTGAGATGTGACAAGAGTACACGTGGGGACAGGCATTCCACACACATTCATTACATTGTCATAAGAAATGACCATTTTCTGAGGAGCCTTAAATCTGCAGCACTTGAGACTAGAACTGGAGGATATCTCAAGATATGTTTTTTAAAATGAGCTAGAAAGACAGCTCTAGTTCTCATTGCTCATGGATTCAAGGAATCTTTGCCTGCTATGTTGTTTGTGAACAACTTTAGTAAAGCTGGTCATGCATGGTAAAAGCCTGGGATTTATTAGGATTTCCTCTTTCTCCAGGGAGATTAGGGATTGATTATCCATGCTGGGCAACTGCCAGGGTTGCACCTGGACATTGGGAAGCAACAGTTCTATCTCAGCAAGAGCTGTCAGAGCTAATGAGAGTCACAGCACCATTAGTGGGTACCTTCCAACGATGGAGCACGGCCCCGCGTCGGTGGCCACGGCCGCYCTCTTGTACGTGTGTGCATCCCCCGAGTCCGAGCGCAGCCCAAAGAAGAGTCCCAGGAACAGGATGAGCCCCAGCAGGGCTCCAGCCACCGCTGTCACCACCACACAGCGCGTCTTCATCTTCCTGTGGGAAGAGACAGCATTATCAGCCCTGCTGCTGCCTCCTTTCATAGCCTCAAACCAGCATCCATCACTCGGGTAAGAACCTGCCTTGCAGCAGGCAGGTAATATCATACACTGAAAAACCTCCAGATGCACAGGTGAGAAGGGAAATCCAAGGAGCAGAACACAACCGGTGTTAGTCATGACTGACATCATCKTCAGAAGAAAAATTTTTTAAAACTTTTAACTTCACATAATCAGCTTTTAAATGCCATGTCTGTGGAGGAGCCTCTGGAAGGTTGTCAAGGACCAGTGAAAAACACTTCCTAGTCATAAGGAAGTAACCTTGGACAAAGCTCACAGCCCACTGTGAGCACAGCACCTGCTCCTGTCTGGTGGCCTTGGTCAGAGCACCTTCCTGATGAGCTGGGCACTTGCAGARTGCCATAGCCAGTGCTCACATCTCCATGTGCCCCAGCCCTGCACAGGGCACAGCTCACCTGAGAGTGAGCACAGCATGCCAAGGAGCTCTCTGGGTACACACAGGGACGAGTGAGAGCTGTCAAGTGGATGGAGAGTCACTGCCACCTTGGCAGGACTGGCAGTTTAGCAAATACAGCTTTGAACAGCTACTCTGACCCATTTCCTTTTCCATTACAGGACTGTTCCAGCAAAACAGACCTAAATTAATCATAGTGCCCTCAGGAACCACCTTCCCCCTGTGCAGCTCAACTTTAGCGGCACCACAACTTCAGTACTTTGCAATAGCCAAGACACCCCTTACCTTACCAAAGCACCTGCCATCCTCAGGGAAAAGACAGTCCATGGAACTGTGGTGAAGAATGGATGCACCAGTCCCACTGTGGATGCTCAGCAGCCCAAAGGAGAGTGAACTCCAGCAGCCAGAGCAGCACTCGGTGCCTTGCAGCAGCCACACACACAGGATTAGGCAGTACTGAGTGTGCCAGCACTGAGCTAACTACAGGAAACAGGCCAGGCCAGCCAAACCAAAACTTTTCTCAGAGGGGGCTGATCAGCAAGCAGGCCCCCCCCCAACCTCACCCCCTGGCTTAAAGCAGGAGACACACGTTTGCTATCCAAGCCCTGTATCTGTGAGTCTCAGTCTGAGCACTCAAGATGCCCATCTCCATCCAGGTAAAGCAGCTCAAACCAGGGTGTAAATCTACTGTAGGTGCTGCTCTGTAAACAACTGTCAACTGAGGGTAGTAAAAGTAAATGGATGAAACCTCCTTCCAGGTTCTAGAACTTAATTTACGCTCAACTACTTATAAAAGAGACCAGTGGTGTGTCTGCAGAGCAATGACTGTGCAGGGAAACAGAGAAGCCATTATGTCCCCAACAATAGCTCACACACAGCCTCAGAGTTTAAAGACAGTTTTGTTTGTTGGCAGAGAGATTTCAGCTTCAGCACTGGCAGTCTCCTCCAGGCTTCACAAGAAATGYCATGGGATCTTTTATCTGTGCCCCAGCTCGGCAGAAGGTACTTTGTTTGGTCTGAAGGCTGCTCTGTGCTGGGCTGTCCTGGAGCCCAGGCTGACTCAAGCCCCGTAGTGCTGAGTTAACCCGTGGGCTCCTGGCTGGGGCTCTGCAGTTTTTCTCCACAGCTGCTTCTCTCACTGCTGGGCTTCTGGAGAGCAGATTTACTGCCTCAAAAGGCAAGTTACTGACAGCAGGTTACTGACAACAAGTTACTCTCCATATTCCTTGTGCCCTGGGCAGGGGCACTGCAGGAACAGCTGAGTTTTTCACCAATGTTCTGTTTGAACCCTGGCTCTGAGTTGAGTCCCCATTGTGATTTATTGTTGGCAGTGGAGCAGCAGCTGCAGGCCACCACCTGAGCTGGCTCCCCAGCTATTGTCTGCTAAGGCTGGATTTAGCCTCCACATCTCTGCCAAATCCAGCTGTTTGGAAGCTTGGCTTCAGTCACAGAATGCTTTGGCAGCAGCAATAGGTCTCCAGGAGAAAGGGGCTATAAAGCAATTAAAAGAAATACAATTATTTCTCACTGTTATAAAGGTCCAACAGCCAGTTCTAGCCATGGAATTTAAAGAGTAGCCTGATTGCCTTAATTTACATTGGGAGAGGCYGAGGACCAGCAAGTAGCAGAGTTATGCTTGCACAAGAAGCCCCACTGAACTGTATTCAGATGTGTCACAACCTTATTTAAACCTGACACTGGGTTTGAATTAAAAACACCCAGTGCAACAGGGGGTGCTAGTTAGTGTCAGAGAGGGAATGCAGGGTCTGAGTCTCTGCCAAGAGGGCTGGGGCATTCTGTAGAGATGAGGAATCTGTCACGGTCAGGGAAAGCACCAGGAGAATTGGAAGAGGAGAAGGAGGAGGTGTACCAGCCAGAAAGCAGTGGGGAGAGAACAGAGGGATACCAGAGAGCAGGGCAAAGGACTACAGGCAYGGTCAGGCACTGCTTTGTTCCCAAATGAAGTAAATGAAGCATCCAGTGACAACAATTAAAACTTCAACCACAAACTTCAACACAACAGGTGCCTGCTTTAAACCCATCTTGCAACCCTTCCTAACTCAGCACTTCCTCCTGAGAGTTCCCTGCAGTCTCACTCGTGGCACAGTAGCCACTATGGGGCTGTTAGCTTTGAGACATCCACCCAGACAGCACATGATATGCAAGGAGAGTCTGGATCCTGACTCTTGTCACAGGACACAGGCTCTGCTCTTGCATTACGTTACAAACCATGAAGTTCCATCACGARATATTTAAATGGAAGTCTTACACTGTCTTCAACTCCACCAGTGATAATGGAACTAAAGCAGAGGTTCAGCCAAGCCAAGAGGAAGCCCAAAGAGGCTTCCAAATTCAGACTCGGACACTGCTCCCACCTGAAGGAGGACAAAACAGTCCCTGAAGAAACACTTCAACTGTTAAAAGCCTTCCTTCCTCACAGATGGTGCCTTCATGCTGGTTCTTGTCCAGTGGCCAGCACTCCCCTCTTTGTTAATCCCAGCATTGCAGATTCATGTGGATACACATCAGCTTGCAGGAGAAAGGCCTCAGTGGGAATCACTGGTCCCTACATAATGCTGAGATAATCGACATTGAAAGGAGCTGAGCACAAAGTCTGTGAATGAAGGGGCTGCTCAGCTGGATCTCAGGTGCTGCTCAAGGAGAGCTCTTGTGACACAAAGAGAGCTGCTGTGATCACAGTYTGTGACTCCTCCACAGGTACTGGCTTCTCTAAAGCCTAATGACATATAATATTCTGCCCAATATACATCAGACTCTGAGTTCACTGAGAAAGGGACAATAATTTCYTCTTGAAGCAACTTTTTCCTCAAAAATCTTTCATGTCTTCCTGCAAAAATTCTAGCATCAAATCCAACATTTTTTATTTTAAGACACTTCAGCATACTCTATTAAGTGAAAAAAAAAAAACCAAAAAAAAAACCAGGAAGGTGAAATAAGTGCAGAATTCCCCACTTCACATGGCTTTCACAGTGTTTCCTAGTTGAGGACCTCACAGAAATCCATAACTGGCAAACTCATTCTCAAAAATGCAAGTTACTGAAGTTTTATAAACTCATTAAAAACATTATTGTTACAGTCACTCCCAATTTAAAATCAAAATGCTTAATCCAAATAGCTCAGCTCTCCCAATTGTTGCAAAAGATGCTTTCAGGTGCTCTTTTGCCATTAAACTAGAARTTTATTTTTAGACCTGAGCTTATTCAGACTGGTTAATCAGGTCCCATCATTCTCTTTTGGTAAGCTTTCATCTGCTTATTTAAAAAATCACATTTTCACATATTCCATTGAATABGAAATCCCACACAGCACTTTCAGGCTGAGGGGAATGGCTCAATGAAGGTAATTCCTATTTCCTCCTTACCTCTCAAGGGTATGTGCAAGTTGGTSCTGTCCTTTTGCACAGATCTGTGTGTACTGATCTCCTCTGAATGTCCTTTCTCAGGAAGGTTTTGCACCCTATTCTAGAGGCAAAACTTCCTAGTAGCAGAAGTACTCACTTATCTTCCCTTAAATCTCTCCAAAGCTCATACAGTACTATTTGGTATTTGTACTGCTCTGCTCACAGAGATTAACCCATTGAAACTCATTATGTTTGAATTCACACTACCAAAGGAATGCAGAAGTAATCATTGACTAACTGAAGAGTCGAGAACTCACACCTCTTAAAATGCATATTTTAGGATCCACGAAGATTGTTTATCAACAGAGAATCCTTCTGTGATCCTGGATTTGATTACGTGGTACAAATGTTTTTCCTCACCTCATTGCTTGCTCTGAAGTCCTGATTAAGCAACTGAGCAAATATGATGGACTCAAGTTGCACCAGAGAAGGTTTAGATCAGATGTTAGGAAAAATTTCTTCACTGAAGTGGTGGTCAGGCATTGGAAAGGGCTGCTCTGCAAAGCTGTGGAGTCACCACCTCTGGAGGGWTTTAAAGGAAGTGTGAATGTGGCACTTGGGGACATGGTTTAGTGGCGATTTGGCAGTGCTGGGTTAATTGTTGGATTCAATGATCTTAAAAGGTCTTTTCTTCTTAATGATCTTAATGGTTCTGTGATTCTGAACATGGTGTCTCCACATGGCCAAGTACCCTCACACCACTCTTGCCTAAACCCTTGTGCTCACAGAGAGACTGGATTTTGTGTCTGCACCTTCAGCTTAAACCCAGACACTGGCAGATTCAGCTGTGATTACATTTGGTGGGAATAACCTGGCAGCCAAGTGTGGGCAGCTGCCAGCAGTGCAAGGGCACCTGATCAGAAATCACAATTCCCCTCAGCAATCACAGCCACACCACCCTAAACTGGCATTAGGCTCAGCTCAGAGTAACACTCCAGCTGCAATGAGAAGATGCAATGCCTGTTTTGCCATGCCTGCCCACAGCAGCACCCTCTGGCAGGAAGGATGGCAGAGCAGGAAGGCAGGGATGATTAAACCTGCCCTCCATCACTAAACTTCACCAAGGATTTTAAGCAACAATCCTACATGTCTGCTTGTGCCAAGTCTGGAAGCACAGTTGCAGCTCCAAGGTTGCAGCTCACCTGCTGCTGAAGAGCACAGCACAAACCCCAGCAGAACACAGACTCAGGATAAGGAGCTGCACAAACTGTCCTTGGATGCTACAGACTCAGCCACTAAAAATTATACCACTATTTCTGTCCATGGCTTGCTAGAAACCCCAGACCCTCMTTTGAGCACGAGCTTAATGCCCACCCAGAAATGCTGAAAGCTCATCCAGAATGTAAAACAAGCACATCACAGCTTGCCTGAAACTTGGGCACAGTGAGGACCCAAGCCCACATGTCTTAAGGCTGACTTTTAGCCAGAAGGCACTCTGCAAACACAGGATGAAGCAAAGTCTGCCTGGATGCCAGTCAGCACCGTTAGATGCTATCTTTGGACTTAAGGGGATCAGACAAATGGTCAATGTCTCAACTGCAAACCASCCAGTCCCTCTGCCCCACTCCAACCTTTGACACACCAGATCTCCACTGCTGCCAAAGGATGCTAGCTGTACTGCACTGACTCATTAACAAAGTTTGGCCTAATTCCAAGATTAAAAGCTTTTGGGCGATATTTTCTCTGCCTAAAAATACATCTTCTTTTCTATAATAGCCACAAAATAGAGYTCTGTTTAACATTCGAATGTGGAAAAATCAGTGCTATAAAACATCAGTATTTCAGCCCTGAGATATTTGGAAGGGATAYAGCCTGTGCCCATCTTTCAAAGACGACTTTCAAATGCCCCTTCCAAGACTTTGCATCAAGACCACAGGCTCCTTCAGTTACATTGCTATTGTCCAGTCTTGAGCAAATAATGGAAGCTTTCTGCAAAGTAAGTACTGGCACAGAAAATATCCTGCAGTTTGAAGTACATGTTCAGAGTCCAGCCACATTCAGCTGCTAACACACRCCATTCTGTGTCTAATCTATTGATGGGAGACACGTGATGCTCCACAGAAAATATTGTGACAGGAGCACACAACTATCCTCTGAAAAAGCAGACAGTGTAGAAAGGTATCTGGTCTCTGCTTCAAAGACACCTGYACTTTCAGTCTGTCACACCTTTCATATTAACAAGGGAATTTCAGATGCAGTCTACTGAGCAGAGCCCTTTTCTTAATTTACTGACCTTGCAGGTATGATGGCACCAGGTTTTATAATTAATATTCTCATAGTTCTAAAGTTGCTATGTCTCTGAAGTGGGTTTGGGTCAGAAGGGAGTCTCCCTGTCACATTTGTCTCAGAGGTCACATGGAAAGCCTGTAAGAAAGCCCAGGTAACACCTGACCCCCACTGCTGAAAGGCAGGGTTTATATCACTGAGCCACCAAAACAACGCAAATTCTGTCCTTTTTCAAGGACAATGCAGTCTCATCTGTGGTATGTTCAACACAAAGCTGGAACAAGTTGGGTGCTCCTCAGCGAGTTACTCTTTCACTTATGCACAAGYAGAGCTGACGATGGGGTCAGAGAAAGTTGTGAAACCTGAAGTCAGTGCCTGCAGTTCCAAAGGGTGAACACATTRCTGTGTACAGGTTGTGCTGTGCACAGCTACCTTATTTCAGCTGTACATAGTGTTTGGTAACTGTGAAGTAACTGTCCAGGCACTAATATAATAGAGAGCCCTGCTGTAACTCAGCCTTTCATGTTTCAAGCTGCAAAGCCACACCTCAAACAGAAATGCCATGTTTAGTGCAGGTGCATTGCTAACTTGTTCTTCTCAACTCATTACAAATAAAGAAAAAAAATCTCCTGAAGGGCTTGCCACCTCCTTCCATTTGTGATGTTCACAGCATGGTCATCTTTAGCATTCCCCAAAAATTAGCATGCACTATTACATGGAAACTTGAGCAACACAGGAGTGCACCTGTCAGCATGTGAAGCAATGCCTTCAGACCTCTTGACATGGAWCTTGCAGACATTGAAAAACATCAGGCAACCCGAGGCACTTCTGGGGAGTTTTCTTTTTGTTTTTTCCCCCCACCCTTGTTGGTCTTTTCCATAGGAATTTGATGAAGCAACACAGCAATGATTCAGAGAGCACAGACCACATCTACTCCTTTTTTTTTATGGCAGAACATGCCACCCAAGGCCTCCATTTCCCAATGTTTTAACATCCTGATGCATTATTGGAATACACATTACAAGACTTTGTACCTTACATTTCCCTCTTGTTGCAGTTAGCTATTTGTCCCATGAGGAAGCCTTTCCCCTCTAACAGAGCAATGTTACAACCCAATACTACCTAAACATGAGCATCAGAAATAGTATCTCATGTGCCCACTAACTCAAAGAGATGAAGAAGCATRTGAGGCTTCTTCCTACTAAATAATAGTTACATTTTTGACCCCTTGCTGTACTCTTCCATGATGGGGGCAACCAGTGGAAGCTAAATACCAGCTGTATGGGTAGCAGACAATTCTAATTTAAGCTAAACATGACCTAAGAAACACTGATTCAAAAAAGAGATCACTGTAGAAAAAGCCCTGGAAAAGTCACAAGGGAAGACTCTTAGAAAAAAGGTACTTTAAAAGTTGCCTAGTGTGCAAGAGGTCAAGTTGACTAAGAGCAGGGACACAAAAGTTGACTTTCAGAGCCGAAAATAAACAAACAGAAGTTTGTCCACAACCAAGGCACCTCCTTCCCCTCCAGTGAGAGTTGCTTTCACTGTAACTCACTCACTCAAATGGAGCAACCCACTAAACCCACATGCTTTCATTTTATGGATCTGCTTTCCTATAATCACACACAGATGCACATTTTCCCTGGGACAAAGGTAAGCAAATGGAAGATAACTGGTAAACAGGGAGGTTTTTAACCCTTTCTTAGTTAACCAGTTCTGGTTATATCCTTCTAACCCCAGAGGCAGCTGCAGCAGCGTTACTGGGATAATGCTGTGTGAGCTGCCGGGGCTCCTCAGCACTGGAAGGTTGTTGATTGCTGTTGCCCTCCTGCTCCTCCCTTCCAGAAAATGGTGGCTGTCCTCTGTCCAAATTCTGCCTTCTTTTATCACTTTTCCTCAATTTTATCTCTCTGCTAYCTGGACTCAGCCTTACTGATCAATTTTATGTCAAGCTGTCCAGTTTCCAAAACCTACATCAATCTGTACCATTTTATCTACCAGCTTTATAAAGCCCTTTAATCTTTGCAAAGCCTTTCTGCCAGGCCACCAAAGGCAYTGTGTTCTCAGAGCTTACAGAACTGCCTTTCCCTCAGCAGCCAGCAATGAGCTCAGCAACACAGTCCCACACAGCTTCTCCTCAACCTCACCATCCCCAAATAGAAGAGGACAGGGCTACTGGAGACAGAGAGGGGGAAAGAAGAAGGAATAACACAGGCAAAGAAGAAAACCTAAACTGTTGGAAGGGAAAAACAGAGAAAATGGGAAAATGAAGGAGGACAAAATCAGTGAATTAAGACAGGACGACAAAGAAGGTGAAAGAACAGGAAAAGGGGAAACTGAAAGGCGAAGAATGAACGATGCCCTCTCTCTCAAGGCTAGAGGTTTTCCCCAGTCTCACCTGATTGCTGCACTTRGACCTGTCCTTCACATGCACATCGATGCTCTCAGATCACAGATGAAGTTTGGACTTCCTTGGTGTTCTGCAGAAGGGTTTATGTAATGTTATTGCCATAGCAATAACATTTATGCAATGTTATACCTGCCATAGCAGATAAYTGTGTATTTTATAGACTGTAGAGCATCTGGATTGGTGGGTGAGGCCACCAAAAACCCTGGATTCCAATTATAATAAATGAACTCAAGACTGCATTCAATTAAGAGGTTTCACAGACCAGCTGAAGTTGGAAAAGAGCTCAGTTTGCAAGTGAAAAAAATTTGTAACTACCTGCTTAAATTCAACTGCTTTTGCTAAATCAAGGCTCTAGAGGGAGATGAGTATTTTAATTACCACAGAGCTGGTTTGAATAGCTTTTGATCTCCTGATCTCACTCCTGTTTGCTTTGGAGCACTGGATCAGGAAATGCAGCCCAGGACTGGGATTTTGAGAGAAAAG
Organism: Malurus melanocephalus; assembly: GCF_030028575.1. Lineage (NCBI taxonomy): Eukaryota > Metazoa > Chordata > Aves > Passeriformes > Maluridae > Malurus > Malurus melanocephalus. Next base: position 443,843 of record NW_026623440.1, read on the forward strand.
CCCTGGTCCTGGAGACCCCACCTCTGATATGTTAGAAGGGCTCCAGCCAGGAGCAGGTCTTTGTTTTMCAAACACACATAGGAGAGGACCATTATTTTTGTTCTGATAATGAGCACAGTCTCCTAGGTCCTTCATGTGTCTAAATATTCACTTTCCTGGGCAGAATATGCTTATTTTTACATAAATACAGTTGSTCTTGATAGTTCTTTGCTACAGAATTTTACAAATAATTAAATGTGGACTGCTTGATTTATTTCAGAACATTTCATTCTCCTTCACAGGCCAGTTTTCCCATACATGAGTGATCCCCTGACCTGTGCTCTGCTGAGGGCTCTGGCTGTTCTGCATCAGGAATTCTGTTCCCTCCAACTCAAAATTGCTCTTCCACCCTCAGCATCATCCCATTGTCCCTGCAGTTTTTCTGTCTCTGCATCTGCCTCCTGGCTGTTCTGCTTGGTACCAGGTAAGAAACCTTTCAGGACTTGACCTTCCACACCAACAGGGCTTAACTTTCTCAGGTTACCAGATGCACAGAAAGACATGGAAAGAAGAGGTATCCAAGATCTAAGAATTTCAGCCTACTTCTTAGACCTTGATTTCTCTGAAGAGCACCACTTCAGAAAAGCCAGAGAGACATGGACTGAAGGAAGAATTTCTCATCTTTAGGACCCATGAAATCTGCYTTCCTGTGTTTGTGTAATTCTGACCTCTCTGGTGATTTTGGGAGTCTTTGTTGTGTCAGGTTGCTAAAACAGCACTTCTGTTATCAGCAAGCCMTGTCTCTTACACCACCTGCAGAACCAGGGCCAAATTGAACTCAGTACAATGACCCTGCTCTAACCTTTCCATGGACTTTTCCASCTCAATAAGGAACGGAGATCAACGTCAGCTTGGGTGGTAGAAGTACCTTCAAAGGGCTGGATGGGCCATGCAGAGGTGAAATGTCTTCCCCAGGTGGGGAATATCCCACATCACTTGACTCACAGCTCCTTGCTGTGATCTCAGCCTGCCAAAAACCCCAATCCCTGTTGGAGCCATCAGTTCATGTACTGCTGACCCTTTTAAGCCCCAGCAGCTCCCCTAAGGGGTGACTGAGCTGCTGTTCAGGCTGTCTTGACAGAGACCCTGCTGCCTTCACTGACTGAGACAATCCAAAGTCAACACAGTAGGTTCAGTCCTGTCAATCCCTTAAAGACAGAAGCACTTATCTTCAAACCTGAGCCTGAAGGCTGGTGAAACAAAGGTGCCCTTTAATAAAGTAGGATTAATAAGCTGGAAAGGTACGTAATAAAGGGAAAGAAACAACTCCTCTATTYCACACCGCAATTCAACCAAAATATGAAGATGATAAGATAAAATCCCACTGTTTACTCACTACTTTAAAAGGTCTGTTCTCCCTGAGTGCAGTTCACTGTCAGCCAGTGACACCAAAAGAAGACGTTTCTGCCTGGCTCTCTTGCTCCTTATTCCTCAAGAGTTCCCAAAAGAAGGACTCCAAAAACAAGACCGGCCACACAGAGCTGAGTGGCAGCAAGGCTTCATATATGGGAGTGGTCAGAAGGGGAGGGTGATGTAACGAAGCCCTATCTTTGAGCAGTAAAGGCATGCCACCCTTCCCCCTCCCTGTCCCTGAGGAATTGCTGGCTCACAGGGCAAGATGAGAACAGAGTGGTCCAGCACTTTCCGTGCCGCACTTTCTCACGGTAAAGGGAACAGCGTAGAGGGTGGGGAGCAAGGAAAGATCAGACTTGAATGGAGACAATACTTTGATGTTMGGTAGTCCCAGGAGTGAATCTGTTCTGGCAGAGTTGTTTCTTTTCTTCATGCATCGAACAATTCTCTGCCAAGTCACTGGTTTCCCCTGGCACAAGTCCTGACAGCGAGGACACCCTCTCTGTTAGAGCACTGGTGACCCCATACCCATCCTGACAGAGAAAATCCCATTCCTGCACTCTTCCAAGTTGGCTGATGCTGGAGCACCGCCCAGCTCCGTGGCCATAGGGGCTGAGAGCTCTGTAGTGGAGAAGGAACGTGCATCCCATAAAAGGTGGTGTCTTGGACAGTAACCTGGGAAGCTCTGGAGAGGCACATCCTGCCCTTCTCCATCAGAGGAAATCTTGAACCCTGGGAATGGAGAGGAAATCTCTCAAGGAYGTACCGTTACTGTCCAAAGGGAAAAGAATTAATTTTTGACTTCCTTCATTTCAGTTTTGTTGATCGCTCACTTGAAGGGATTTTTGACCATGAAAAGCCACGTCAGGCATTGAGGCAAGGTCTGCCTAATTCAAAGGTTATAAACAATCAGTTGGGTAGCTCTGTGATTGCCATATAAAGGGAGGTTCCAGGTCTAACAGAAGGTTTCTRTGTGCCCTCAGATGAGGCAATTGGAAAAGGCAGGAGCAGTCCAAGCTTTCACAAAGTGAAATTCATGGAGTTACTGTCATCTTCCAGGAACAGCAAGATCTGCAGGATCATGCAACAGCAGCCAAATAAATACCACCAGCTCAGAGAACCAAAATCTCATACTGACAGGAACCTCCATGGATAATCCTTAAGTTTGGGTGGGGAAGGGAGATGTGGGAATGACTCTTGCYAGGGCTGCTTGTGCAATGCACAGTGAACCAAATGGAGAACAACAGTACCTTTACCCCTTCACAGGTTATTTTTTTAGCCAGAGATGTCCTGTCCACAGAACACTCGGGCATCCCAAGTAAAGGGGCTGTTCAGAACACTGAGGAGCATTCCTGTGCACATCATAATCTGAGTCTCACTTACCCTGAGGAATGGGACTGCTTTGACAGTGTCAAGGGACTTGAAAGCAGATACATAACTGAGTGACAACCCCTTTTAACTGCCAGGAATGCTGCCTGAGAGATTTTTCCAGATTCACAACAAACTAGCATTCTCTCACAGGTGTAAGATTTGCTCACTATACTTGCACTCCTGCAAATTACAGAATCTCAATAAACTACTCCCTTTTGTTCTGTTGTTTTGGAGGGGGCCTGGCTTTGGAGCTGTCGGAAATGAAACAGAAACAATTAACATTGAGTTGTTCTGTTATCTTTATCCAAACAAGAATCTGTACCCACCAGGTATTTTTCAGTACAGCCACAACTGCAGCAGACCCCATCCATGCCAAGGAAAGCTCCCCCCTTGCTCAAGGTGCAGCATGTGTTTTACAGGATAGTTTGAAAGTGACCTAAACATGCTGGGTGGGTGACAAAGTGAACTCTGTACAAACTGTAAGTACCAAGAGGAAGAACAGAGACATAACAGGTCCCTTTCCCTACTTCTCTGCTGATACTCATGGTAAGAGACAGAGACACGGGAGACTGTGTAAAGCTGCTTACCAAATAGGARCCTCCAGTGCTTGCTGCACCTCCAGAAAAATCTCCAAACTCCAATCCTGTCCAGATTGCCAAACTCTTATCATCATCACCACAAAGAAATTCACTACTTAACAGCATTTTTAAGCTACTCTCAGGGTCAGGGAGCCTTACAGGMACCCATGAGAAAAGCATTTATGTCTTCACTTCAGAGACAGGACAACAATCTTGCTGAGGGCTTCAGAGCAGGTCAGTGCTGGGTTGGAATAGGGAATCTTCCACCCAGATTCTTTAACCATGTTCCCTAGACATCACCTTTCTTCCCTGTCACATGCCTGATATCTACAGTAAACCCAGAGGCAGCTGGAAGTGACAAGTGCAGAGGCTGACACTGATCTACTGCACCGTGCCTGGAGCTCCGTGGATGTTGTGTTCAGTGTTCCTCATGGCTTTGGTCTCTCCCCCACTGTAAACAGGAAATGAATAAAATGTGATGGTAGCACCCTCATCACCTTGTGAAAAATGACAGCAGATTAGATTGCTTCAGAGGAGCTGGGGGGAAGTTCAAAGAGTTTGCCWTTTAATGGAAAACTTGCCGATTGTTACAGAAAGTTGTTGGGTAACTAATCACTGTTAAAGTCTAATCTAAGCAAAAGGGCCCTAAAACCAGAAGAACACGGACTTTCCCAGCAAGAGCCAAGGTTCAGTTTCCATTCTGCTTAAGAATCAGTGGGACTTGGAGATGTGAGCCTCAAAAGTTATTTTATTCCGGGACTTTTATTATGACTGGACACTGACCCACGGAGATCTGTGTGTGCAGCCCACCCAAACTTCGCCTTGTGAGACCTGTGCATCTCAGGAAGTCCCACAACTTCTTGTTCCCTTCTCAGCAGTTTCTGCTGAAGGATCAGCTCTGCTGCTCTTGGAGTAACAAATGAAACCTCTCAGCCTAAAATTCAGCACATCTGGTAAGCCAGAATCTGCCCCRGGTCACCTTAGCATGGCAAGATTTCAATGGGATCGCTCAGCAGCTCCTGCCCCGAGGCAGGGTCAGGGTTGCAGCCTCTCAGAGAGGGATGGGGCACAGCAGYGGTGCAGCATCCCCCAAATCTGTTATTCCCACTTACCCAGCCCTGGGGGTGCCTTCTGCCAACACTGCAGGGCCACTCAGTTCACAGAGTAGTGGGAATCAACTTGGCAAAGAGCCACTGATGGCTGTTCAGGTGCTGTGTGGGAAGAAATTCCACTGAGTCCCTGCAAACGCTGTGGATAAAGCTCTAATTTGCACTGAGTGGGCAGGGGCTGTGCACATTCTGGCTAAGCTTCCAGTCTTCGGAAGGCAAACCTGTCTCAGGGATGAACACCCAAAAAAGAGAGTGTCATGAACCTTTACACTGGACCCTTTTCCCTGCCGTGGGCAGGTGAGGAGGGTGCTCAGCAGCCACACAAATAGTTTGTATAGCACTATACAGTAAGGTTACACCATGCAAGACAACTCACGCCCTAAGTGAGAATCTGGAGTTACAACTCTTTTATTCCAGTGGTTCTCAGCACTTCACATTCTCTGTTTGTTCCCCAGAACAACAGCCTCAGGAAATAAATACATTTTTSCTTCTAAAGAAGTCACTCACTGCAGCTCCAACACTGCTCCAGTGCTTCAGGCTCACATTTAGTCCAACTAAGGCTTGGGCAATACAGTTCATCTGTGTGGCCATTTGCARCCCATGGGTTTTGACCTTAGGAGAGAAACACACAGCACAGATCGAGTGTTGGTGCAAAACACAGCCATAGCCCACATGTGGGACAGACACCACTGTACAATGGGACAGGCTCCTGTCACACCCAGCACAGCAAAGCAGTGGAGTATGTTCAGCTTCCACCAGCCCAAGGCTGCACTGAAATCTTGGTGATCCTGTGCTTTCCAGRAGGGCAGTCACAAAGTTCATACAAAAGACAACCATGGAGACAGGAGCCTCTCTTGACTGTCTCTGCATTGAATGCAGAAACCTGGCTTGGTGCTTGCAGCACCTCCTCCTCTGGGCATAGTGTAACACTGGATTGAGGAAAGGACAAGTGCTCAAATCCCAACAAGCCTTCTGCCCTGAGAGCTGCCTCCCACAGGTCAAGAGGAGGGGTACAAACATAGACACCCCCTAAATTTTGAGAGCCACAGCAGCCAGTGCCATCAGGCACAAATGGACCTYTGCAGTTGGGTAGAGTGGCCTTCCCTGGGAAAGGCTCTCCCCTTCCCCTGCAGATGGGAGCAAAGAGGCTTYCCACAGGCTGGAGCAATGTTCCCACTCTCCCCCTTCCCACATCAGCCAACACTCCTGGCCCTCTGATACTGTGGGTACAATCATCTTTGACACTGCTGTGCCTCTGTCTCCCACCTTGTCCCCTCACAGTTGTCCCACAGCACTGAAGAAGAGGGACAATTTGATGATGAGGTCAGSCTGGTGTGTCATGGGAGTTTGGGGGAAACAAACCTTGGGGTTTAACAGGACKGCTCCCCAGTGAGAGCTGCCAGAGCCAGAAATGAACCTTGAACTCCAGCAGGGCAGGGCAGAATTGTACGCAGACAGAAGACTAGATAAAAGAGATTATCTTTATATATATATGGATTTTTTGTAAGAGCAGGAAGGAGCAGGAAAGAGAGGCAGAGTCCAGGGCCTGGTCTGACTGTTCAGATCTGAGGTGACCAGAAACACTGGCTGCTCTTGAAAAGGCTTCCTGACGCCCCCCATGCCGSCCTGGCTGCCTTGCTGGCCTCTGCCACAGAGATCCCACCAGCCTTGAGCTAATTTGGGCTTGTGGGTAAGAACACAGAAACACAATGGTGACAGGAATGAAAAGCAATGGGGAGGATAACACCCAGGAGACTTCCTCTTATCAAGGAAAAACATTATATCAAAGGGGATCTGGGAAGACAGGGAAGAGCCTTTTGTAAAACCCACAATTGAGTCAAATCCTGCAGTTTTTACATGCTGGTCTCTCGGGAGCCCCATGATGAGGATTGCCCCAAAGGGGACCCCTGTGCCAGGCGAGGCCAAGTGCCAGACACGCTGCACACTGAGCAGCCACACACCCATCACAGTGTGCCCTGTGCATGTGCTTTTTAATTACAGCTTTTGTTTGCAAAGCATCTCTTCTAGAAAAGACAAATTGCATTACTCTCAGCTTATTAAAATCACACTCAGAGTTTCTCAACTGCTAATTACAGCCAGGCAGCAGTGTTAGTGTAATTAAAGCTGGGATGGACGTTTGGGGATCCAGCTGTCACACAGCCCCTTCCTGGGCTCAGCTGAGCCCTGCCCAAGCCTTGGACCCCTGTGACACCCAGGCACAGCCCTGCCGTGCCATGAGAGATGATGCAGGGAAGGCCAAGCCCCTCCTCAGCACCAAACCTCTCCATTTCCAGCTGGGCACCCACCCTGACTGCTGCAGGGCTGGGGGAAGGATACACGTCACCTTGGGGTTACAGCACTGAGGTGTGGGAGTGACAGGGGGTTTTCTSCTGTTTTTGTTGCTAAATGATTGCAATAAATCACATTGCCTGTCTGAGCCTCTATTTCCTTTCATGCGAAATAGAGATTTGGGGTTTCCCTGTTAATTAAGTAGTTCTGGGGACAAACCACAGAATGGACTCATGCAGGCACCTATCTCACACACTTTAAGGCCTGACTGTGGCACACAACAGACCTGGGAGTGGATTACACAGGGGAAGGTGCGAAGCCTAAGGTCATATGAGTTCCAAAGAACTGAGAGATGGCAATAAAAGAGCTTACAGACCTGTGAGGAGCCAGGAGCTCGCTGGTGAACCAACTGTGCCTCTGTAACACTCAGTCTTGGCAGAAGGGCCACCACAGGTGTGCAAACAGCCATGTGGACAGCACAGCAAACACCTACCCTGAGCTCAGGCACCTCAGAAACCGAGCTCTCAGGGCTCAGCTGGGACCAGGTCAGCTTTGGACAAGGGGCACCCAGCAGAGGCTTCCTGCWGCCAAGAGGATGCTGTGGAGAATATCACCTCCGGGAAGATGGAGCACTAATTAGGGAAAGCAGATAAAGACTGTATCTCTTTCAAGATAAGTTTCCTTCCCACTGAAATCCTCACAGTTTCAGTGTTCAGCAGGATGCAAACACATCCTTAAATGACTTCCTGAAGACTATTTACAAAGGTCAGTCCTTCAAAAGCAGGAACATGCCAAGATCAATAGCAGACCCAGGAGAGCTCTGAGCAGGCCAGCTCCAAAACCACCAGGCTTTCACTACARCCAGTTTCCTACCAGATGTTAAGGGGCAATGCTAACTTTTCATATTTGAAAAGGCTACCAAGACTTCCTAAGCAATCAGCCTTACTCATGTACCAAGGGAAAAAAATAAATCAGTAGGAAATTTTAAATTTCAGAAACAGCATGATGTGCCTGTGCAATATATCCTGGAGAGGCAAACCCACAGATAGAGTTCACAAGTGAAGGGGAGAAGAGCTCAGAGACACTGGATGTGTCTTGGATGTGATCCCAAGAACAAGGATACGCTCATCTGCTCCTTCAACAGTTTTACTGCCCGGGAAGCAGCTATCAAGTGATCATTTTTAATCCAATACAAGTTACAAGCAAAGGATGAATGATCAAAATTTTATGTGGGAAAAGCTGAGCGGGGTGTCCTATGGATGCCAGAGGCAGCAYATTTACCTGTGGCCCAGTAATGAAATCGTAGAAGATAACATATGGAGCTAGCAAAGGAAATCAGGAAAGTTTCAGCTGTGGAAAACTTGAAAACATCTGTGAAACAGAGCAAATAATAGCTGATGAAATTCAATATAGAGAAATACGTAATGCCTGGCTGTGATAAACCAGTATGAAGGATAGATCTACATTGGTAAGTTTGAGTTAGAAGCTCTTTACACCACCATTAAATCTCTTACAAAGATTTGGGGCAAAMAATGCAGCAAGAAAGAAGCAAGAATTTGTTAGCTCCTGATTCATTGGCTCTTTTTTAGAGCTTATAAATGAAACTGGGACTGTAAAAAGGAAAAGTATTCCTTTGACAAAGATAAAGAGGACAGAGGCAGAGTTAAGGCTCCAAGCTGGCAAATCAAGCTACAACTATGGAAACTTAAAAAACAAACTTAGTACAGGGAACTTACCTAAGAAATGACATAACAAAGATTATGCCCAACACACAGAAATAAAGTGTTTTCAGTCTGAGGTGTTCACTCAAGTACAGTTAACTGCAGGTCCCCGGGAACAGCACTGAAATATGTCCAAATAGGAGAATTCCAGTCAGAGGTCAGTATTTTCATCCCTTAAAACACGTGCGCAGCGTCAGAGCGTGCCACAGGAACACAATGCCTGAAAAGCAAAGGCAGGATTCCCAAGAGTTTCGAGCCTTGCTCTCCCTATGGAGCCTGTGTTTGCGAGGATCGCCGGGCTGAGCTCACCTCAGCGAGCAGAGCACTCACCCCTCCGCCCCAGAGCCACCCTGCCATCCTACCTGCAGCTAAGGGGCACTTTCCGTGCGGGCGGAGCGGCATCTCAGGGGTCCTGCCAGCACATCCCTGCCTGGCCCGGGGAGAGGAGAGCCTGTTGAGCAGAGCAGCCGGGCTGTTCCCCAGTGGGTGAGAGGCTGGTCAGTCCCAGTTCTTGCGCCGGGCACTAGATGGCACAGACGGGAGGCGCTTCCAGGGGAGCCAGCCCGGGCTGGGCGGGGGCACGGGGGGCTGCACTTGCCCAAGGGGGTTTGCTGCCATGGGGATGTTCCCTCCGCGGGGTGTCCCCCTGCCACCGCCCTGCTGCACCCCTCACATCCCGTCCTGTGCTGCAGGGAAGCCGGACAGCTCAGCAAAGGTTGCGAGTTCGTGCCCTTGGCTCCCAGACACGACCTGCTACTCCTCACCAGGCTCAGGTTCACTGCCTCGGCCTCCAAAGCACCTGCTTCACAGAGCAGCCCTATATTTGGCTRAAACTGCTTCAAAAGGAGGGCAGAAATCCTCCGTGGGATGGCCTGTCCWGTTTCACTGCTGCACCTTGGGTATCGCCCTCCAGGATAATAAATAGCATCTCTTGCCCCGAGTGTGGAGAGACACCGAAGGCCAGGTACCCCTCAGTGGTCCCTCTGGGCTCGGGCCAGTTCTGGGGAGTGGCACCCCTGCACCTTTCCTCTGCAAAGGAGGGAAGCACTTAGTCACTGCTCTTAAAGCATTTGTCACAAGCTATCTCCTCTGAAGCWGCTCACTCTTCCTCCTGGTTTTCTTCCTTTTCAGCACTGCTGCCTGCAATCACCGAAGCACCTGCACTGCAGAGCCTTCCCAATCTCATCTTCCTCAATTCCTTTAAGGTGTGGATGAAATTCCTTACAAATGAACTGTGTGGACTGACGCGATGAGGCAAACATGGGCTAAGCCACACAAAACTGCTGTGGTAAGCACCAGAAAAAGCCAAAGCATTTTCATTGGTGACCAAAAAAAAAGTATGGCAAGGTGGAAGGTTGTAYGTTGGCCTCTGCTGTTCTGGCATTAGAAATTCACTTTACTTCAAAGGTTAAGGCAGTTAATGCATCTGCTGAAGATCACAGGCTCTGACAGCCTGCCTGGAACGGCTCCATCCGTGGCACGGCACGAGGGACAGCATGTGCAGGGTGGCACTGAGCGAGCAGCAAACTCTGTGCACAGGGCAGAAATGGCACACATGGGTGTTATCCAAACCAAACCTGAGCCTGGCAAAGCCCAAAAGAGCCTTTGTGCTGAGCAGCTCAGTGGTGCCAGGTATTAATGACACAGACAAGTCTCCAAGGAAAAGCCYGTTTGTTTTTCCAGCAGCACTACCCTTTCCTGTCCGTCTGCTCGTGGCACTGCCCCACAGACTGCAGCGGGTCTAGGGATCAGCCAGGTCAAACCCCACTGGGTGAATCCCTCAGGGTGTCATAGGTGACAGACAAAACATAATTCAGATGCCAGCACTGTAAATTCCAAATTCTTCCATGGTGTAAACAGGGTATCAGGTCAGTTTGGCTCAGTGRCTCTTATCTTTTAAAGGCTGGAGTGGGTGACGCTGGTGACCAGGTCACAACCCGGGGACAGACTCATGCTAGATCCTGGGGACAGCTCCAGAGTGGAGTCCAGAGGCTGAGCAGTGCAGAACAGCCAAGGAAGCTCCTTCAACACTGGGCTCTCACTGACAGACTTGGAGACCTGGAGATCGACCATCTAAATCTAACAGCTTGGTTCTGAAAGGTTTCCTGGGCAGTAAAGGAAATGCTTCAAAGAAGGCTCTTATGCTTCAATTCTCACTTCAAGCCCTGCTTCTTGTACACTTCAAGCRTTTGGGGGGTTTTAGACAAGAGGTATCTTTTAATCTTTGGATATAAATGGAGAAAAAATAGTCAAAGTGGAAAGAAATAAAAACAGTTGGTCACTTTTCCAGGCATACCATGTACTGTAAACACATTTTTTAAAGTGCTGAGTTCTTTGGAGARCATGAATGGAAGTCTTAGTCAGTGGTGCCATCCACCTCAGCAGGAGGACATCTAATGTGTCACCTGATGGCTGGAGTCGCTTCCCTCTGCCAGAGACAGGGATGGGAGAGCACTGAGGCACACAGCCACCCTGAAACCAGCCCCAGCACTTCAGTTGTATCTGCCCAGCTCAGACTCCACAGCCCGGCCTCCAGTGCCTGCTCCATATTCTCCCCCAGGGGCTGTGGTTGCTCTCAGTGGTTTAGCACTGCTTGCTAAGATGCTTAGAGCCAATCTAATCTGTGCACTTAGTGGTTTCAAATTCCAAAAGAAGCTTAGCAGCACCAGGCGCTGCCTTCAGCCTCTCCTGCATGGGCTTAAGRTGGTTTAATTCTTTTATGAAACTGTAGCTCCAGCCCACAGCTTTAAACTGTGGAGCTTCTAAGCCAGGTTTTCTAAAAGCTCTTCAGGAATATTTTTATGAGATACACACAAACAGGGGGTTCCAGAGGGACATATTATCACATCAGACATTTCTGCCTCTTAAAAGCTGGAAATGCGAGAACCCCATGGCAAGGTACATTTTAAGTCCTTGCAAGGCTTTCCTCCACTGTTTCTCCTGTCTTAAATCAGCACCACTGCTTCCAGAGCAGCGAGGGGTGCCTCWGGTGGTGTTTTCAGAGCTGCCTGTCCTGCCTTTCTGCCAGGCACTACAGCCACTGCAGCAGTTCAGTGCAAGGCTCTGAGTCCAAACCTCATGGTATCGTCACTTTAATTCAATCAAGATAAAATTAATCTAAAAGAAATGGGTGCAGCATTCTCCCAGAATGGAGGTAACAGAAATCCTCCATGCATCTCAATTCCCTAACTGACTCACCAGGAAAGCAGCAGAACCTCAGAATTCCCCTGTGCTAAGAAGTCAAGGTAATGCTGTGCGTCACTGGAGCAGACTGGTGACCTTCCTCGTGCTCACAGCAATGTTGTCCAATTTCACTGTGACCCCAAGATTGTTAAGATTCTCTATGCAGGCCATATATAGCACAATGAAGCTGCTTTTATGGGCCCTGTGAGAACTTGATTAATTTGCCCAATAATGAGGAGGCCAGTGTCCATAATTACTTAGCAGAACTCTGTCCTTTTGAAAACCCCTCACTGCACAGAAGGGTGCCTCATACCCAGAACAGCACCAAGGGCCTCATGGGCTGCAAAGAGAGCCTCAGCTGCAGAAAGCAAAAGGTTTAAGTCCTAATGAATGTTACATGGGCTATTGCTATCATTTCTCCATCAAGTTCAGAGTCTCAGCAGTGACTGTCTACATGCAGCTGCTTYCACCAGCACTAATGCTGTGGGAACTCCCCAAGAGTACAACACCCAGCTGATGCCATGTTCACCTTTTATCTCCCCAGCTCCATGTGCTCTGTAGTTTCAGGGAAGAAGTCCTTTTAATGGTTGTCATTAAGAGGACTTCTTCCCCAGAGCTGCACTGTCATGGACTGATGGACCTTCTCCAGGTCTGCTGTTTTGTTCAATCAAGAGCTTATAGGTGTTTGGGACATGGAGCTCCCACATGAATAGATCATGGCCAAACAGCAAGTGYATTTGCCCCTGGATGTAATGGAATTAAATCTAGAGATGCATTAGCTCTTTGCATGAATCTCTCCAGAGCTACAGCTCCCTTCTCAGCAGGAGGCTTGGCTTTGAGGGATCTGCCAACAAGCTCAGAGCCACAAGAAATAACAACTTGGGAGCTCAGACAAGCTGGTTTGCAGGCAAACAAAAGCTGAAGCTGTGAAAGTGCGAGGCAGTCAATGCAGTGTCTGGCAGCACAGCCTCACCTCCGCCTTAATCCTCTTTCCCTCCTTAAGCACTAAATTAATCAATTACACTTCCAGCCCGGCAAAACCAGGCAGAAATGTAACCTCCATCATACRCAAGGCAAACATAATTAGGATTGTCATTCGAATGCAGCTCGCCCAGCATACAAATGAGAGTGGCACCAGTGAGCGTGGGGCCTGCAGGCAGAGCCATTGCCATTGTGGTCACAGCGCGACACCGCCGCCTGTTCCAGGGGACAGCGAGCTGCTCCAGCCCCGGCTGAGGCTCCAGCTCTGCAGGGAGWGCTGTGGCACCGAGCACTGCACAAACAGGGCACTGCAGACACAAGGCAGCCCCTCTGGCCATGTCAGGGGGAAGCCACAGATGGCAGCCCGACCTCCCAGCCCAATGCTGCAGAGACCACAGACCCCGGAGGGATGGACAACATGGAAACCCCTGACCACCACTGCTGGGGTGAATTCATGAGGGGAGAACAATGATTATCCTCTCCCCAGCCAACTAATGGGAAACTGAGTCACGGGGCCTCAGCAARTGATAGCAAGAGCAAGGCAGGAGTGTTCAGTGAAAGCATCGCCCCAAGGCCAGGTGAGTGCTGGGAGCCAGGGCAAAACCACAAAACCAGTGGCTCCCAGGTAGCTCCAGGGTGCAGCTGCAGCCCCATGCCTGTTGTTCTGGTGCAGCAGAGGCTTCAGCGGGGCTAGAGGAGAGGCAGGAACCCAGCTAAGGATGAACAAAGGGCTGAAATGGTTTCTGTACAAGTCCAAGACTCCTCAGTCCGCGAAACAGAAAACTGAGAGGGGACACAGCAGAGGTTTGTTATACAAGAGTGGTTTGGAGAAAACGAATCAGGAATGACTGCCTGCTGCCTCTTCCAATATTTAAGCTACAAAAGCATCAAATGAAAACAGTGAGTGACAGATTCAGAACAAAGTAAATATTTCTTCACACAGCTGAACAGTGCCATAAGTTGCTGTGGATACCCAAAATTTTCTCAGGCTCAAAAAAAAGGTTTATAAAAAAACCTGTAAAGACTACTAAATGCAGAGACCCACATCTCAGGATATTCCTGAACTACAGATGGCTGATGGTAAGGAGAGTATTCAGCAACACAGTGACCTGCATCCCCCTGTTGTTAKCCTCCTTGCTAGACATCCTCTATTAACCACTGCTAATGGAAGATCCCGGGGGAAAGAGATCCAATAGAGTTGTTCTTCTGTCCTGGCACTGACCTGAGCTCTCCTCACTYGCCTGCAAGACTAGGAACTGGGAACATTCCTATTCCTGGACACTAGGGTGACAACGAGGAGATGTGCTTATAGCACAGAATTTGAGTGAATAGCAAAAGGATCTCTGTTTGCTTTCCATTTTTTCCCATTTCTCATGTTAGCAGTGATTTTTTGGTAAAATTAACTCAGTCATGCTGCACCCAGCTAGATGCAGTTGGCAGCACCATGTACCCCACATTCAGTTTAGAAACAAGATAATATCCTCCTGAGAGGTGCTAAAATATCCACAGGGATGGGATTTCAAAGTCTCAAAGCCACAGCCTGTGGCTGTTGTGAGACACCCCAGAGTTTCYACTCTGTCGTACCCAAGAAGCTCRGGAGCTGATCTATCTCTATGTAAAGTTTACAGGTGCCCTTGCCACTGCAGCAGAGATGAAAGGAAAGGAGGGGACACTCCTGTAGGTTGGTATCTCCCAACCTTGCATCCTCACCCCTGGCTCAGTCACTCCTAGGGCTGCATAGGACCAGAGGATGCAGACAGACACTGCACTCTGTCCCAGCAAACTCCTGCCTCCTGCCCTGCTGACCATCTCAGCTACACAAGTGCATCACTCGCTGTCATGTGCCCATTGAAAGCACACACAGATGGGGCAGGACTCTCTCTCAGTCTCCAGAGAGCTGCCAGCCAGGCAYTCTCCTTCAGTGAAGCCAAGTGGAGCACTGGTGTGCTCTCATTAGCTCCTATTATCCGTGCTATTGTAGCACACAGCCCAGGGACAGCTGAACTGCTCCTGCAATTGTTTGTTTGTTAAGAGGATTTGCTCTGTGGAGGGATATTTCCAAGTCACATGCAGAGGAGAGGGTATCCTGGTAACAGTGCCATCCTCCCAGCCACTTGTGTGCCCTGGTTCTCCCCCTGCCTCAGAACAATCCACCCAGTTTCATCCCCACTACGAGTAAACTGCAGATTGTGTTTCCTTCTGACTCTCASAGATAAGGTGTGAGACAATTGAGCTACATGAAGCCATTCTGCTGATAAACKGATCCTTTGGTTCCAAACACCTCTATCACTGCTGCTCCTTTCGGTGGCACTTGGAGCAGAAGAGGCAGGAGCACAGATCTGTGGCAGCCTGTCCAGCTGCCCGACAGCAGGGAAAGGCCACCKTGCAGCCTGCATTGACACCTTCAGCCATTGCTCCAGCAGATTTTGTTCTTCCCTTTGCTCCCAGTGACAATCCTGCAGCTGCAACACTGCACCCCATATGAGTGATTTTTCTCTTGACCTCTCTCAAAGCTCTCTGACCAGATCCAGAAGTCCTTACTCAGCATCTACTCCCTCCAAATGGGATTAGCTTGAGTCAGCCCCAGCCATATCTCAAGATCTGTTGATGCTAATTTCCCTCATGCAGGTGCTTAGAGCAGGAAGGAGCAGATGGACAGTCAAGGCTTTTGTCTGATYAAGCATCGAGTAAAATTCTGAGAARGGCCTTCAGGATSTGAACTTCCATGGTTAGAGAGCTCCACAAACACTGTGACAAAATTAATGCATTAGCCAGGCTGCTTTACAGAGCAGCCCCTTTCTRTCCCTGTCTCTTCAAGCCAGACAAGGGTCACCAGTAGAGTATTTGAAAGAGGCTGTAATGATGCAAAGCATCCACACCTCCATCCCCACTCRTGGCTCTGTAGCACAAAGAGCCACGGCCATCCCCATTCCCCCGAAGTGAGGACCCAATGGGCACAACAGATTCATCTGCTTATCTATGGATGATACTTATCTATGGATGCACAAGGCAGTGGGAACTCCAGGCTGTTCCTACAGCTGTGTGCCCTCACATTACAGCTCCCAGACACCCCTGCTCTGTGTGCAGGACTCAAAGACTGCCATGGGCACCTGGGCTCAGTGTGGTGATGGTCCTGAACACAAGTAAGCTTATGGCTTCACTTCCAAAAATCAGGTCAGGCTGAGCCATTGGTTATACTGGGAGCATGATCGAGCTCCCTGCGAAATCTCAGTGGCTGGAGRTGACATCCAGGCTTTGTTTTTTACCATGCTGTTGGATGGCAGTGATTTTGTCTGAGGAAAAGCATGTGCTAAACTTGCTGTGCACTGCTGGAGGAGGGAAGAATGCATACAAGGAAAACAGTTCTACCCACAGCAGGTAAGGAACGGTGCCAGCATCGTACTATCAGCTGCAGATGACGGGTGGTGGGCAAAATTCCTGCCAYTTTCCAGATTAGTAAAACACCTCCTCTGGGTCCAACAGCAGACTGATAGAAAACACAGCCCACAGAAGCAGTCCCTGCCAGATGGCGTGTTTTGAACCACTATTAATCTAGACAACCTTTTGCGATGTTCAAAGAGTTTGTCCAGGAATAAAAAAGCTCCCCAAAATGCCTGGATGGAAGGAGCAGTCTCGGCAGCATCCGCATCCCTCTTTGTCTTCCCGACCGAGCATCTCCCGGCAGAACAAACCCGGGAGGAGGAGGCGCCTCGGGAGCGGAGGCAGCGGGGCTGCCCGGCCGGGGAGGCGGGCGCTGGGGCACGGAGCCCCGCAATAGCAGAGCCCCAGCGCTGCTCCTGCGGGCACATCGGGAGCACGGGGAGCCGGGGCGGGGCCGGCCGGGCGGGGCAGCCCGGACCCCCCGCCTTCCCCGGCGCCTCCCCCGGCCCGCAGCCCGGAGCCCGCCCGGTCCGGAGCGCGGCGGCGGCGCGGCCATGGGCTCCCGGCTGAGCCGGCAGAGCAGCCTGGAGGAGGAGAGCGGCGAGGAGCCCTGCCCCGCCAGGCTRGAGGGCGGCCGGGGCGACTTCCACCTCTCCTCGCTGCTCCTGCACCCGCAGAAGCTGCCCGGGGTGCTGCGGAAAGCCTCGCCCGCGCCCTACGTGCGGCGGGTGGGGTGGCTGCGGGAGATCCAGGCCACCATCCGGGAGCACAAGCGGGAGCACGCCGTGCACATCCTCCGGCTGCTTAGGAAGGTACCTGCGGCGGGGATGCGGGCCGGGGCCGCCGGGGCAGCGGGGCGGATCGGATCGGGGCGGCGGGCGGGGCAGGGCAGCGCAGGGCAGGGCAGGGCAGGGCAGGCACAAAGGGCCGTGCAGGGCCAGGGGCTGCAGCCCCCGCCCGGCGCTCTGGCGCAGGGAACAGCGGAGCAGGAGCCCCCTCCCCGGCGGTGGGGTTTACAGCCCTCCTTTGCAGCTCTTTGTGCTGCCTTTCTCCGCTCCGTGCCCCGCTCCTTTCCCCGCTCGGTCCCCATCGCGCCAGGCGACACCAGCCACCCCCCGACCCCCAGCCTGGGCGAGGGGCTCCTGCCCGACCGCCGGGGGTAGAGAGGGGCTGGGAGGGAGCTGGGAGGGACTGCGCTGCACGCAGGGAAAGGGGCTCCGAGTTTGGGCTGTGCCCATCCACACTCCTCCATAGCAGCCCCTGTGTGTGCCCAGTATTGATGTCCCCCAGAGAAAAAGCCATTGCCCCTCCACTGCCACCACATCCCATTACGCCCGCTCAGCCAGACTGGCTGAGRTATGTCTGGGGACCTCTGGGACAATCAAGGCTCAGAGGAGAGGTAAAGGGGTCAGTGTATCAGTGGGAGCATGTTTCTGTCTGCCGCCATTCAGGAACAGAAAAGCCAGTGTGCAGACAGTGTGGTGCCAAACTGATGCTGAGGACAGAGCCCTGCTGCTGGAACAGAGCCATGTCCTCCATCATTCACTGTCACCATCACCATCCAGCCAAACTCAGCTGCCCCAAACTGCAGCCAACTCTGTAACTGGTAGCACAGGGCRCAAAACCCACCCTTGATTTGGACATAAAACACCATCAGTTTGTAGCTCATCGTGTTGCTTCATTAGATAAGAATCTACTTCATCTTGGGCACATACATTTCTTGCCTTAGTAGCAAGCAACCTTTGGGTGGGAGTGCAGTGGAACAGGGACTGGCTCGCTGGATGCTTGTGCACCCACACTCCCAGCTGCAGGGAGCTGCATGAACAGCCCTGTCTGCTCTGTATGCCCAGGSTTTTACAACACAACTGACAGTGGGGTCACTGCTCTGGGCTGCCAGCAAGTTGCACACTCACAAGTAAGAATTAACAGGACCAAAAATTACATCTCTGCTTTTCCTGTCCACTACTTGAGCATTCACTTGAAGATTGTTACCAGCACCACASTCTTCTTGCCACACGTATAGACAGGTAAAATCACAGCAGAGAACCTCTGTGTGCACCAGTATGGCAGACAAGGGCTGAATGAGATTTCCAAGGCAGTTTTGGAGAGGCACTGTTACAAGAAGCTTGTGAAGAAAGAGGGGCAACCAGTCACTTCATGGATGTGGCGATCTAACATGAACAGACTTTACTAGGGTATGCCAGAAGCCARAACGTCAGAATGTCATTTTCTATACTCCTCAGCACCTCTCCTTGAGACTGAAGCACTGAAACCCTCCACAGACCTTGGGGGTCTTCAGAAGGTCCATCTGTGAACAGACGGGGTTTGAGTGCTAAGTCACAGGGCCATATGGAATGGAGGGTCATTYCTAAGCTCCTTTCAGGATCAGTTAAACACTCAGCATCCCCACATCTGTGCTTTGAGAATTACCATGTYCTGAACACTCACATTTTGCCTGCTGCCTTTCCAGTTCCCYATGTTACTYCTGGTCCCCATCTCTGCCTGTCCAYGTSGAAACAGTGACARTCWGTCCATCTGCTCATGACAGAGCAGTGGGACATGCATCCTGTAGTCCCAACACWGCTTTGTTCTGCCAAGCAAGATGGGAACCCATCCAGCAGCACCTCAAAGCCTCTGGTTCCTCGAGTGCTCAGAGGTTTCAGAGACAGAGGGTTACACCACACTCRCAAGTGTCACCCAGTCTGGGGTCATGTAATCACCACCAGTCCTCCTCATGTGTCCAATGTCAGCTTCAGATCAGCCTTTTTTTTTAATTTACAATTTTTCCTCACTTCACAACTAAATTCACCCCTTAGCTTGGTTCCCAGCGTGTCCCTCCTTACCTTGGCAGTGCCACGCTCTCGGGAGTCACAGGTTAATGTGTCCCGGGTGAGGGTCTGTTTGTTACCTGCAAAAAGAGAGATACTTTGTTCACTCTAGCTGACAGGGACACATTTAACACCACACCTCATCACTGTGCCTCGGGCCAGGGCACAAACACCCCAGGGAAGGCAGAGAAATGGTGGGACTGGAAATGCAGCCTCCTTAGGTGAGCAGACAGCTCAGCTCGACTGGAGGACACAGGATCCCATGTGAGCCTCATACTGCTCCCAGCACACACATCCCTTGCAGGAGTACCCTGCTGATGAATCTGCCCGTGGTTTTTGACCTGTGGTCTGTGCTCTGCAGACTCCAAAAGGCTGCAGACTATTCCCAGGATGTTCAGAGGTTGTTATAATGTAAAGCAAGCAAGCCAGGCAGAAGCAGACCCACTAACGGAGATGTGAGATCCCAGCATTTTAAGAGACTGCACARAGAACAACTGCAAACCACAGGTGCACACATGTCCTGTACATGAACACTTGGACAGCTCCACTGTGCATCATTTGCCCCAGAAATGCCCASCAGCAGAAGCCAGACCAGCTTTCCTGCTGATCTAGGTGAGCATCACTCAGCTGAAGCCCAGGGAGACATWAGACTTACAGCAGCAGAAAGTCTGCTGTAATCTGTTTTCCCTGTGCTGAGACAATGGCAAAGTATCATTTTTAAAACAACAGCACTAAGCCAGCTGCACTGGCAAGAGTTATAATATTCTGCTGTCTGCAGCCATCCTTTAGGTRGTACAGAATTTTCCAAGAAATGAGAGAGACGGAGGGAGAGAGGGAGGTAAGATGAACCGGAAAATGCCTCTGGGCTAAGAATTTATGGAATATCAATGTGAAGTGAATATTTACAGCTATATTACTTACAAAACCCTCACAGGCAGGATTTATAATGGGAATGCAGATTCATCTTAATGGTATAGCTCCAACTGGGGGAGTTTAATTACCGCTCTGACATCCACTGCTGCATGCCCAGCCATGCCATCCTCACGGCAGCTTTCTTCATCTGTGCACATTACACTTGGCGTGGGAGGCTCCATTTCCCTGAAGCCTTATGGTTAAGGGAGGCACTGGCATGATGCCTTGGTAGGCTCCTGGCCCATATCCAGCTGTGGCTGTCTGTCCTTCAGGACTGATCCACTGTTTGAGTTCCTTGGTTGCTTATGGGTGTCAGAATGATGGGGCTGTAAAGTATTTAATTTATTCTCCCTTTCTGTCCCTGTAGCCAGGGTCTCTTTGGGATTGTGCTTTCTGCTCATTCCAGCGTATCCAGAGCAGGATACAGCACTGCTTTGATTGGTGCTTAGAGTTAACATCCCAAACCTCTGCCAGCTACGGCTCTATCCCTGTTGGTGATGTATGTGCATACATCCAGCTTTTTTCCCCTCTCTCACTCCATTTTTTTTTTAGCTCTCAGTCACTGGGTGGTGCCTGAAGCACACGCTCAGTAGAGCACTGTGAACATATGGGGCACTCATTTGCTTATTCATTTCTCCTGTCAGCCRCATACAGAATGGGGAGAAGACTTGTTTCCTCCCTCAGCTGAACCCTCCTTACCAACTGAATCAAACTATCCCTGTTAGGGAGTTTTTCTGTTCTACATGTCTACTCCTAGGGTATTTTTTTTTGCCCATGTGGTACTTTCATGGGAGTATGTGATCTCTCCTTCCCACATTTTTGTTTGTTTTTCACAGCTCTGTGGTACCTCCTGATTGTAATAACTGTGTCATATATCAGCTCTTTGCTTTCCTCTTAACAAGAAACAGCTTAATTCTTTGCAGTATCATACATCCGGCCCTGGGGAGGCTTTTTGTTCCCAAAGATTCTGAGACTTCTTCCAAAGGTGCCCATAYTCCTGTCCATGCAGATAAGTTGCTTGGACCACAGATGTTCCCCTAACCCACATTGTGGAAGATGGGAAGAGTCCCTCTGAGTGCGGTGTGAAGCCACCTATAAATTTATCATTACACCCAATACTGCCAGTGCTTAKTTCTTACTGACAAATTCAGAGCACAGCTAAACTCAGACAGATGGGCAGGACTTTGCTCAGCCAGCCACCTCCAGCATGCAAATACCTGAGGAAGGTCTGATTCTTCCAGAAAAACTGAGATTGGAGAAGCAGCTTTAGAGCCAGCTTTCCTGGTTGCCTTCTTCAGCACATTCACACATAGAAGCTGACAAAACTGTGTTTCGCTGAAGTTAATTCTCTCCAGGATCCAGCCAGCCTGGAAATGATAAAATTCTCACCTTCCTGTGGTAGGTGGAAATAAGGTGGTCAGGCCTAGGCTGACGAGCTCAAATTAACACTGCATCTCATTCAGCTCTCTGGCTGCCTGCACCCCCAGCACAGTGATGCTGCTCAGACACGGCTCCTTCACCTCTGCTGGATAATTTCCTGTACTGGGCATCCAGTTGGCACCTCATCAGATTTACTTTCTGGACTCAGAACACTTCATGGATATAGCTCTGAGGAAGCCTGTGTATCTSTCTGTTTTTGTTGCAGGACTTAGGACTGGAAGGAACATTTCTCAATGAAGTGCTCTACAAAAATGCGACTTTCCTCAACTTGGTGGATCCCATCTCCCATGACCTGCTGATGAGCCTTGCTAGAGATCTGCAGTGTCCCAAAAAGGTGAATTCTCCCCCAGCTCAGGGAATACTTTGTGGCACAGCACTGATGCAGAGAGCCCTATTGGGGTGGCTGGTACTGGGTGGTGCCCTGGCAGTGGCAGCATATGGATTGTGGGCCATATTTCTGTAGAAATCAGTTAAAACTACCTCAGAACATGAATGCCTCTGAGGGAGGGGGAGATTTTGTGCACAGAAATCACGAAATTATTTTTTGTGCCCATAGTAAACTTAGTGACAGGGCAYAGAGATTCACTGGTATCACAGGGGCTCAAAGCAACTAGAGCTCATGGGGGGCTTGTGGGGCTGCAGAGAAGAGCAGAGAYCTCTGCAGGAAACCACCCCTCTCTTCCTGGGCCCTTTGCCATACATAAATACCCCAATCCAGCATCATTTCCCCCCATAAACTCTGATATTCCCCAGTAGAGAATGGTGCTATAGAAATATATTGTAACTCAGGGTTCAAGAAGTAACTGTGTTAYGTGCACAGTGTCCCTGCGTGCTCCCGCACTTTCCTTCAGAGGATGAGGAGAGCAGAGACAGAAAGGCAGGGATGAGTACAGACAAACATCACAGATGTCCCAGTACCACTGCAACGCCAGCATCTATTTCTGTTACCCTTTGCCACCACAAACACTTGGATTTGCAATGTATCCATTTGCTCATTAGGCTTGGCAAGTGTCATGTTTGCTTTATAAGGAGAGGAATAGAGTGAATTTCTTTATTCAAAGAGAG
The DNA here is from genome assembly GCF_030028575.1 of Malurus melanocephalus. Lineage (NCBI taxonomy): Eukaryota > Metazoa > Chordata > Aves > Passeriformes > Maluridae > Malurus > Malurus melanocephalus. Next base: position 466,093 of record NW_026623440.1, read on the forward strand.
ATATTAAGCACACACAGCTCAGAGCAAGCAGCAGTGCCCCAGGGAATACACTGAATGCCTGGTGTAGATTAGCAGCATTTCTAACCTTGTTCTGCCATCTCCTGAGGCTCACTGATAACAATTAACCAGTCAGGTCTCAGTAGACAAACTACATTTAGCCAGAGTTTAATCATCATTATTGAGCTGCAGCACAGCCTGAAAAAAAATATCTTTCCATGTGTAATGTGTGTGTAATTCATATAAGCATCTAAAGGAAGGGGTGGGTTGTAGCTGTAGTAKCTCTTTCACCTCACTTCACTCCAACTCCAGCTGTTGTACCAGACCATCTCCAGCCCGTGCTGTGCAGTGCCCCTCAGGGCAGCAGCAGGAGGGGATCTTACCCTAATCCAGTACCTACGTGTTCAGCAGATCACACATTACCATTTTTATACACCTGCATCTGCCCCCACTCTACTTTCATGCCTTATGGATTCACTGACACATGTACCATTACATTAGAAATTATTTTCCCCATTCCTAAGGTACATGTTGACCGCCTGAGTTACCCTTCAAAGCCAGAGTTTAATAATTGGTTGCATAAATTCAGTACCTACGGCACCAGCACCCTTCCCTGAACAGTGCCAGACCACGTCCCCTCTCTGACCCTGGCTGAGCATCTGGTGGGTGTAACTGCATTACAGGCAAGCAGGCTGAGTGCAATTCCCAGTCTGTCAGTGCAAATTAAATCAGTGAGGACACAGGAAAGAGCAGGAGGGTAACTCTCAGTTGTGAGCCAACAATCGCTCACAGAGCTTTGTGCCAGCTGCTGTGCTGGAGCCTGCTGTGCACGTGCACCCCCTTGGAGAGGTTTGTGTGACATTCTGTGGGTGACATTTGAGTGCCAGCTGCAGCCCTGCCAACACMATAGCAGTAATCTGGAACAAGACACCTAAGCCAAGGGCACGGGCCAGTCCCATGGAGGGGAGCTGTGGGTGTTCCCAAGGGAGCTGGGACAAGGACCAGGGGATGCTCAGCTGAGCACAAGGCTGGGATCCCTCTCCCCTGGGCACAGCAGAGCTGCCACATGCTGGCACTGCATCCCTGGTGAGTTCAGCTCATTCTGGGGCTGCTGAGGAAAGGCACAGTGCAGCTGTGGCCTCCAGTGCAGCGCTTTAACTGCTCGCAATAAAGAATAAATCAGTGCCTTCCCTGACAGCTTTACTGGGTGTTTACCYATCAAATCCCTAAATGCACATGTTGCACCATGGCTGGAGGGCTGAGGGGTGGGAATTGCCTATCAGCAACTGGAAAATACAATAAAGAGGACAGAAGTCCCAGCCTTCAGCAGCTGCTATTTGACTCCACCAGAGGAAGAGATTCTGTTCCAAGTCATGACACTAAAAGAACTGTACTGCAAAAATAACCCAGGAAGGCAGCAATCACCTGGGTGTCATCTTTACCTGAAAAATTACTGCAGGGGCAGGAGGGAACTGCTGGTATTGGAAGCTCCCAAACTCAAACCTCCAGGAGCARAATGTACTGCAAGGAAGTAATGTGGACTGTGGGGAAGCCCAAAGTTCCCTGTCCTGACATCTGCCAGCTAGAGCACAGGAGGGCATGGGTCAGGGGGTCAGGGTGCTACTGCAGGAGGAGCAAGAAGCACATCAGGGAGGGGCAAGGGTGCCAATTACTGACCTTTCCACAGGAGTCACTCCAGAAACAGTTTGGGGAAGCAACAAGGTAATTAATAGAAATTTAGCACCATCCTGTAGCACAAGGAATTGGCATTGTAGGGGTCCCTGCAACAGCCCTAGAAAATGAACCTCTCTTCTGAGTGTCACTTGCTCTTGGGTAGGCTGTGAAACTGTAGCCCTGCTCTGGGCAGGAACTGCTGGCTGGGCTGGGGTTCTTCCTGGTGGTGCAGAGCTCCTACTGCTCCTCCAGGAGGAGTTGGCACATGGCAGATGCATCTCAGGCCTTCTCACCATTCCTCTTTCATTCTCTCTTCATCTCCTCCCTTATATACGTGCCCCTGCTCCACTACCATCTTTGTTCCATTCCCATCTTCCTCTGCCCCCTGCCTTGCCTCATGTTCTGCTATGGTGCAGGCAGAGTCTAAGATGGCCCTTTGCTTTCAGGAATATGACCCCTGGAAATCCTCAGACAGGATCTGCAGGCAGCTGATTTACCACCTAACCCCGCACTCGAAATGGCACCGGCACGGGATGCCCCGCAGGAAGTCCCAAGTGTGGTAAGAACCTGGCAGGGACTGTGTGGRTGGGCACAGAAGGGAATCTGCCTGGGCAAATGGTGCTGCAGCCAAACACCATCCCAGCCTGCCACCACTGCCCTCAGAGAGAGGCAGACTGACTGAAAATGGTGCAGCCTCATCCAAAACTCCAGCAGGGTCACACCCAGCACCCCTCTCTTTGATCTGTTTTGCCATTTGCCCCTTTCTGTGTGGTATTATCGTTCCTCACTCTCTCCAAAGCGCAGTGAAATCACTCCCCACAAGTGCACAGCACCGAGAACTCTCCTGCAGGGCTTGCAGGATGTTTTACCCCAGGGRCATGGCCAGAGCTGCCAGCCTGCAAAAACACCCACAGTCCAAACCCTGCCATCCCCAGCTGTACATCACACTTGTTCCTTGTTTAAAGCTTCTCTGACAGTGGGAAAAGTGTCCCATTTTGAGGCACAACCACCAGCTGCTCACCCCATGCAGCAGGAGCCACTCTGGGGTGGTTGGCAGGGAGGTGAGTGTCCTTCTCACCTCCCACTTCTCTGCCAGGACCCAGAGAGGGCCCCGCATGGAGCAGGGCCTCCTGCACAGGGAACCCAGCTCAGAGCACGCTGGCCCCTGACAGCTGTGGGATGGCTGCTGCTTTTCACTGCCAAAAGCATATTCTGACACCCATACTTGTTCCCTCCTTGACACTTTGCTGGCTTTTCTATCCAGATAAAGAGCAATCCCCACTTCTGTTAAATCCGCTCCTCCTCTCGTTATTTTCCTGAAGCAGAGCCTGTTCCTGTGACACAGATCACCACTGCTGAAGAAAAGGCAGAGAAGCAACTAAGAAAAGAGCTCATGTCAGCCCCATTAGCTTCAGAGGAATAAATGTAGGATTGGATAAAAAGAAATGCAAAATCAGCAGCACTCTGAGAATGGCCTTGGGCTTTTCTGATGCTTTTGGTCTTTGATGTGCGTGCCAGCAACTTAAAATCCCCCATGAGAATTGGCATTTCCATCATACCTTCCATTCTGACTGTGAGGCAGGTTCCTAGTGCAYCCCAAGGAATAAAATCCCTAATACCATGATTTCCAGGCCATCTGCCTCTTGTACCTGTAGCCCCCTTTTGCCACTGAATCCGAGCACTCTGAATGCTCTCAGCCCCAGCACCCCACAGGGCAGGACTGTTTGTGCTGCTTTGCAGGAGGCAGCCACAGCATGGAATAAGACTGAGGCTTCAGAGCTGAGGGAGTCATTTTCCAGACCCACTCAGATGGCATTTTCCCTGTAGGATCCTGCAGAACACGAGATACAGGATATAAACAGCATGTTTGACCTCATCCCTGTSCCCTCCCAAGATAAGCTTAAAGATAAGAAGTTCAGACTCCATACTCCTGCTCGCAGGCAGAGCAAACCTCTTCTCCAGCTGGACTTCAGGCAGAAGAGTCARACTGGAAGTGTTCCCTGTGATTGCACAGCTTGAGGACAGCAAAGGACTGCAAACTGCTGCAAACCCATCATTCAGTAACAACAGAGAGGAGATTTGTGGTCAGAGGAAGAGCTCTGGGTCCAGTGAGCACCCCACATAGAGGAGTCAGGCCCCAAGTATTGGCCAGGTACAGAACATCTGCAAGSATAAGGAGAGAGCAACAAGGAAATGTGCAGTGGAGGGAAATATAGGTCTAAAATGGGTGGCCCTGCCTGGCAACCACGCCCAGTTACAATGTGTTACATAAGGCACAAATTAATTTGGATTAAATATTTAACAGAAGCAGAGCTTCCTCTTTTAAGTGTGGAGATGAAATGGTTTGCAGTTTGCAGCAAAAGACGCCTGCAGAGTTGGCATCTGAGGCCGCTGCAAGAAAACGGGTGTTGTCAGTAGCAGGGACGCAAGAAATAGCTGCTTCATTTGGAGATACCAAAGCCYAAGTTTGTTTAAGCAGGCTGTTTTTACATGATCCAAATTCTCCACTTCCCTCTGTCTGCTAGTGGGAGTATTTTACTACAGTGTCTGTCTCAAACCCTGTCCCCTTGGCTTGCACCCTTCCTTCCAGTGATGTCCTGTAAAGAATACAGGTGTGGCAGCAATACTTTGAAGGAATTTCTAAAATCTAGTGGGGGTTAGGGACAGCAGGGAGGAATCTGTGCATAGAGACCACATTGAGGAACGAAATTCTGTTCTTGCTTTTGCAGCCTCCTGGGCTTTGGGCATCTGGCTTTTCACAGAGCTGATGCAGGACTCCCTTATTCTCCCTCTTGAATGCAGTTTCTGCTTTCTGGCAGCATGTTAGATGGTCCAGGAGATAATTAACAAGCCCAGCCATACAGAGAGCTTGGAACATCTGCCAGATTTTAATCACATTGTTATGGAGATAGGGTATGGGAGATGGAGAGGACCTGCATTACTGGAGTCAGATCACACACCAGGTGTTTGTCCCTGCTGCCAAACCAGTGGCTCACAAACAAACCAACAGTACTTATATCCCCTGCTACTCCCAGTGGGACCACATCCAGCAGGTACAAACCTGAGCCACCCCTSAACTGGGAAAGCAAAAAGGGTAAGATACATCTCTTGAAGCACTGCTGATTCAGTAGCCAGGCAGAGGCCACACAGAAATGTGAAAGGAGAAAACTCATTGCGGGTCCATGGACTCAATGCAACAGCAGCTGGAGGGAGGAGAGATCCAGCCCAGGCTCTGTCTGGTTTCTGTGCTTGGCTGAACTGCTGAAGGTGAGGCTGGGAGGATTTTGCCCTCTGCGTCCATGCCTGTGGGATCCTCAGAGTGGCTGTGTGCCTTGTACAGTGAAGGGTTTGCCGTGTCCCAACCGTGCAGCCACCTAAAGAGATTATTTCAACTGCCCAGGTGATACTCAGACAAGTTTGCCATGCTGAAAGGAAGGGGCTCAGTTCTCCTTTCCTGCAAAATGCTCTCAGGTTTACAGCCAACAGYCTGCACCCCACTGGCCCTCCCCTGCTTGTGTTGGCTGACTAACCAAACCAGGAAGATGAGCTCTTGCGGATTTACTCTGAGGGTTTTAAAATTAAAAGCTCAAAAGCTGGAGGATAGGATTTCTGCAGCAGGGACCAGCATAACTACTGCACAATTTTTCAGTCCTTTATATCCTAGAGGGAATTCAGTTTTAGCACCATTTTACAGTTGTATAGATAACTCCCACTTAACRAGCAGAGTACATCAGAGAGTGTTGTATAACTCCAGCTTTGCTTTTTCATTAAATTAATGTTTAGTGTGTAAAGAGTAATGGATTAAGACATGCTCCCTTATACACACATAGACCTTTTACACTATCAATGMCATTGACACATGCAGAACTTTTACATGTTATTAATTCTCAGTTTTAGGGGTCTTGGGGCCTCCTGCCTTGCTGAATTCAAGAAAACTGTTCCCATCTGCTGCCAGAACAGGGCAGGACCCAGAGGGTGTATTATTTTTTGAGGCCCAGACACACTGGGCTGCAGTTCAGAGTAGAGAGGGAGAAGGGTATCAGGTGAAGACAGCCTTTGTCTGGAGAGCTGGATCAGTCTGCTACTGTGATCAGGAAGCTGTGGATTACAACTGAGCTGCCTTGGCAAGGCCATGTCAGGGAATCTTAATGTATCTTCCACTTGCATCATCCCCGGAGCTGGCTACTGCAGTGTAACTGCTTCCTTTCCTGAGTGCAAAGGATCAAACCTGAATCCTGAATCCACAAAACAGTAAACACAGGCAGTAAACACAGCTTTAGAACTGTGACAAAAAAAACCTTCAGATTTTTCACAAGTGACTGTTTCTGGAAAAGCAAAGGCAGTTGTGTGTATGGAATTAACTCCCAAACGACATGCATATGGCCTTTCCTTTTCACAAATCTCAYCCTAGCTTTACTTTGCTCATCTGAGTGAATTTCATCATTGCTAATCCAAAGTGGGTGGAGAGCAGAGTATCTGATCTGGGCTAATGGTTCCATTTCAGTTAGTGATGTGCATTGGCCAGACATTGCAGCATTAGATGCACTTTTAAAATGCAGTGAAAGCACTTGTGTCTAGAAGACTTCAAGGAAACAGCTCTCAAGGGCCTTGGATCTTTTTTTTTCCTTGGAAACATCACTCAGGGCTGTGGCTGACACAGTTCTGGCAGATGAGATCCCAGCCTTCACATGGCATGAGGTGAATATTAACTACAGCTTCATATCACCATTATGCAACAGGGTAAATAGGCACCATCATTCCTGCTGTAGGGGGAGGAAGCCAAGTTTGAGCATAGTTAACTAAAGCCACATGGTAACAGTCATATGGAGCACAGGAACTGCCCCACACCATGCTCCAAAGAAGCTGATGCTCACAGAGATGGACAGACATGAGCTGTGGAGGAGTTGTGGACAGAGGCAGCAATTGTGCCCTCATCTGACAGTGCAGAGCAGCCCAAACACCCTGAGGAGGGTTCCCAGCAGCATCGAGAGGTACATACATTTGGAAAAGCTGTCAGAGGTGCAGAAAGGGTCACCCAGCAGCTTGACACTGCCCTGTCAGAGTCAGGAATCAAAAGGCCAAGGCTGGCAGGCAGGAGAAGCAGGACASTTCAATAGAGAGACAATGAGTGAAATAACGAGGCTGGGTGGCAGATGGGAGTTAACAGCAATCAGCAGAGACCTTGTCCTTGTGCTTTTGTGACTCTTACACAGTTGAAGGTTTGACAAGAACATAGGTCAGTACAAAATATTTACAGCAAGGAGGCATTATTATTCCCTGCTTTGCTGGGATAGGCCTAAATAATGAAGGGAAGCAATCCAAGGCCTTGGACAGATCAAGTGGCAGCAGGAGGAAGGCCAAGGGCTCACAGCTCTCTTGAACACACCTTCAAGGACAAAGTGAAGATGGCAGCAGAGGCAGAAGATGGAGTGGCACTCAGCTGCATCAACACCTACAGGTTTCCATGTCCCATTCCAGCTTCACAGGGAGTGGGACAGGAGAAAGGTTCCCTTTGCCTTCTCTCCACTGCTGGTCAAAAGAGCTTGGGCACAGGGATGGGGATGTGGCTAAGGGACTTCTCATGGCAGTGACCTATTTGTGCACTGCCTCCATTGTCACAGCAGGCACAGCCCCAGTCTCAGATCACCTGGGACTGGGTTAGACTAGGTCAGTTCTTTTGAGGCTTCTCTTTCCTTTTTTCATGTTGCACGAGAGGCAGCTGGAGACAGCCCTGCACAGCAGCACGCTGTGCCACTGGGTAGCAAAGCAAGCAGATTATGCTAAGTAGGCAATTAAAAAGCTCCAAATCCATCCCCTAAATCACTGCTCAAAGCAGGGAAGCCATCCAGGCATGCCTGAGGTTCTGTGCAAGAAAGAGCAGCTGAGAGATACCTGACTCATGGCTAATTAGCCACTACTGGCACTGCCTGTTAATGACAGAGGGGATACACAGCAATGGGAATTTCTGGCATCAGGAAAGTTTTATATTTGGAGACAGATTTAATGTAAAAATAAAAGACAGAGGGGTAATTCTCTGGTAATTCTCCAGAGAAATAGCATGCAGTAGTGAGCATTTTTCATTAGCAAAATTATATCTGACTTTTACTGCCTCTTCCCAGCCTCTCTCCATAGCATGGAGACAAAGAAATGTGCTGGGACTCCAGGAACTTCAACATTCTTGGCCTGAATGAGCTCCTCCAAACCCCACAAAGCTAACAAGAGGCCAAACACCACCGTGACTGCTACAAGTCCCAACAGGGCAAGACTCAGGAGCCATTACACCCCTTCTCTGCAGCCACCATTGAATTTAGCTGATGAGCAAGAAATTGAAGGGATTCAATGCTAATAAAAAAAAAAAAATGCTGAGCCTACAGCTTCATGGACTCAAAGAAGGACTGGAAGATGGCCTRAGGGTTAGTTCCCTTGGGACAGGTCCTGGAGACAAACAAGTAGCAATTAATTTCAGGTCTCCTAATTGTTCCATCTCAAGACAGCTCGGAATTTGCTTATGCTAGCTGAGTTCCCAGGAGGTAGGAACAGTGGCTGACTGTTCTGTGGAAAGAAGATTTTAATCCCAAAATAAAGCCAGGGGAAGCACAAGATGGTTTCACCTCTTTCCAGCCCACGTTTCTCACTGYGAGGGTTTTTTTTACCAGACACCCATAGGGTTATACAGACACCCATAGGTTTACCAAAGTAAAAYATTTCACATGAGAAACAAGGAGATGTACCTCAAAAAGCTCCCATCCCTCAACAGGGCTGGACAAGGGTTGCAAGCAGGGTGTTGATCACTTATAAGCAGTACTCTGGGCCAGCACCATTCCTTACTGGGTGCTGCATCCCCAGGCAGGCAGCAGGGAATGGGCTGCTGATCGCCCTTGCTTCTTGCCCAAAGTTTCACAGAATTTCTCCAGCATGAGGGAGTGTTGTTTCCCCTGCAAGCTCACTGCAGATAATTCAGAGTCTGCTGCGCTGCATCCAGGGTCCAGATCCCTGTTAGATGCAAATCCCCACAATYACAAATTGTAATTGCAGAAGCACCAGTTGCAGAAGCATTAGGTTAATCCAGCCCCCAATGCTCTGCAGCCTCTGTCCACAAGTCCCATGGGCATCAAGAGCCACGTTGCCAAGTAGCTGTTGTGTCTCACAAAGGAAAAAAAGGCTTCTGCAGCTGAAGCAATCTTAAAGCCTATTTTGTGCAGAAATTAGGGGATAATAGATGACCCATTTCCCTAGTATTTTCTCAGCTGCTACATAAGTGACTGAGASCTTAATGCCTTGTGTATCATGCTGCTCTCCCCCCAAGAAATAGAGCTTAACAGAGTTCCAAAAAAATACCAAATGTCAGATAATTCAGAATAAAGCATCTACCCACATCTGCCTAGCCCCTTTCTGACAGCAGACACATTTACCTCTACAGCAACAGAGAAAGAGTGGCCAGCTGTTCTGTGCCCTGCCCTAGAGATGGGATTTAGCTGTGCCTCTTGGAGCTGCACAGAAACACCAGGGAGGCGAGGAGGAGGCTGCCAGGGTTCACAGCATGCGTGGGGTGTTGGATCTCATGCTTCAGCACTTACCAGAGCTGAGGGCCTGGCTGCAGCACAGGGCTGTGTCCACCAGGATGAGGCTCCTACACACACATCCCTACAAGAGGCATTTTTATAGGCAAGAGAACAGCTCAAACACAGGAGGAGCCCACAGTCCTGAGACAGGAGGCCCAGAGTCACCCTGGCAGGTACAGCAATGAGGGCAAAAGGAAGCAGCAAAAACACAGGAAAGGAAAGAAAAACAAGCCAGCAAAGAAGGGAGGGCGGGCTCTGGCACAGGACAGGAGGGTTTAAGCACATTCAGCCAGGAGCAGTCCAGTCTGGAGAATCAATTAGGGGAAGATAATTTGTCTCCTTGATTAAAGCSTCCTTGGGGTATTGGCTCGTTGCTGGGGAGAGCAGCAGAAAGTACCTGCTCTGGTGAGAGCACGATCCGTGACTTATTACTGCAGTCTCCACAYAGCAGTCACAGGAGGGGAGGCTTAATGGGCAGAAGCAGACAATCACATTGCTTCTGTCTCTCAGACATTTCCCCYCAGTCACTGCTGTCTGTACTCAGAGCCAAATCGCTCCGAAGGGGACCCCAAGAGCCTTTCAAACTTGCCCCCCGTTAAGAAAGCTGCTGCTGCAGACACGACAGGAAAAACRGCACCTGAATGCTGAGGGCGGCAGCGGGAGCCGCGCCGGCTCAGCCGTGCCCTCCAGTGGTCCCCACTCCAGCCTGGCTCCCATCCCCACTCCAAACTGGGCTCTACAAAAAGAAGGTCTGAGGAGGCTTTGCACAGACTGGGATAAGGCTTGGGGCTGGGGAAGGTGCCCCTTTGCTCCTTTCTGTGTCCCCCACCCACCCAGGATCTGCCATGGATTGACAACACTGGGGAAGACAATTTCCAGAAGCCACAGGCTGCATTTATACAAAACAGGCTTGATTCTATGCTTGGTTATCCTGTATTCCCCACGCTGCCAAGAAAGTCTTATTGTAAACCCATACAAGCCAGAGAAGGCTGCTGTATCTCATGTACCAGTCCCTTGTGGATATAGGGGATTGTCATCCTGTGCACTGAGGTTCACCATTTCAATTCTCCCTGCTTCACCTGASCCATATGAATGCACACCTTCAGTGTGCACTGGATGCTCTATTCTGCTAGAACAAGTACTCCAGATCAAACACACAGATAAAATACCTAGCATAGTTAAAAGGATAACTTTTGTTGTGCTAGAGGAAACCTGAGACTTTCCCAGGTTTGAGGCTGGATAGATTTCGTACAAGATCAACCTTCTTTTGTGGTAGACTGTGCTACACCACTGCCAGTGGCTGGTGACAAACTATACCAAAACACACACCTTGTTTTTTCAAGACAGTCACAGAAATACAGCTCCCAGACAGCCTGGGCTGATCTCAAGCATCCCTGGGATTGRCAGGAGAAGGGAGACTCGCCAAGTGTCACCCAGACCACAGTTCACAATTGCTACAGCATCAGGTAAAAACTGCACTGCTGCTACAAGCAGTGTGGTGGATTAATTGTTCACAATCCCATCTTTGGGGCCCTGATAGTGGAGAGATATCAAATACCACCTTCAAGGCCCTTTGGTGACCTCCTTTGTGTGCTTTCAGACCAGTTATAATTCACCAGTACATCAGTCTCTGCCATTTGACAGTACAGACATGCACTGCTCCCCTTTGCCTCTCCTGTGATCCACTGAGGTGTAATGAGGGTCATCTGAAGTATAAATATTTAGTAAATAATACATTTTAGTTGAAATATTTTAGGTCTGAATACAAGTTAATCCATGCTGTTATTACCTCTTGCCATGAGAGCTCATTATCCAGATGCATGTTTGCAGATAATTTCAGCCTTGCACAGTGAATTCCCATGGGAAACACAAGGACAAACAGAAGTAGCCTGAGCAAAGTGTTGCTAAACCCAGAGCAGGAATTTGTGGGGTTGAGAATTGACAGGACAGGCCACAAGGTCTTTCCACCTCACGCTCCTACAAGTGCAGCTACAGGTTTGTGCCAGCCTGAATGTGAACACAAAGGGCTGTTGCCTGCACTGGTGCACATTTACTCCCTTGTGTCAACACACGCTTATAGGGGATTATTAAGGACTGAGATTTCCAGGATGCCATGAACTGCATATGAAAACCAAAGCTACAGAGGCAGCATCAAATCCTCTGCACAGCTCCAGCAGAGCCTGAGGCTCACAGGGACATTCTCACCTGCCACGGGAGCTCCTGCGGTGCTGCAGCCTCCTCCGAGGAAATTGCATGTCCCCATGTACCCATTGCTTTCAGGGACTGGCTGTGCCACAGGTGTGCAGGACACTACAGAGAGCCAGATAGGAAGAGTGGGGACCTTCGAAGTGGTGGTTAATGCTTAACCCACCCTGATCCTCCCAARCTCAACAAGGCACTTACAGAACCCCTGAGCACGTGATTGAGGGTCCTACTGGGTCTCCCATGTCTCTAAGGCAAGATGTGTCTGAAAGAGCAGCAAGACTGACAATTTACACTAAGGTATTAGGTTCTCCTATGTTACACCAACATACGTTCTACTCAATTTTGCAACATTTCCCCAGAAACTCCTGTAGCCCTACAACTCCCACTTTTCACAGCACKCTCACAAACCCACAGTCTGTCATAAAATTCTACACCCCACTCCCTTTGTGTACCCAGCAGCCCCAAAACACAGCCTTACCAGCTGCACACCTTGCCTACCTCCTCCTCACTCCACTGGCCAGGCAGACAGTAAAAGAAATGGCTGAAGCTATCTCTTAGCACCCTCATGCCCTCCCTGCCTTCTCACAGCTGAGCAGATCCCAGATGATCTGCTGACCACAGAGACCCAAATAGGCAGCCACTGGTGCTGCTTACTGACTAAGTGCTGCTTGTGAAGGCTTTTAAAGAGACATGCAGTGAATCYGTTCCTGGAGTGCAGTTTGCCTATCTATTGTTTTCCTGATAAAACATCCATTTCTCAGACATTGAACACGCTTTCTTCTGCAGCACAGATCTTGGTGTTCACCTGGAGAGTCAGCTCACAAACAGCCCCCACACACAGTGTAAACCAGTGCTCTTGGAAAGTTTGCTTGCCTTGGTTGTTTTTGCTTTCTATGCATGAGCGTCCGTACGGGCACATACAGACAAACCCTTTGACATCGGCTAGTGGGAGACACTTYAGCATCCTGTGTTTAGCCAGTTGTGGCAAAGTTTATGTGTAAAAGCTGAGAGTACACATGAAAGCCCCACGACAGTCTGCCCTGAGGTATGGTGCAAATGCTTATTTCCCCAGTGAGCTCTATTAACCCTTTGCTTAACATTCTAGCCCATGCCGTTAAAGAGTTCTCCCTGTCCCAAGCGCTCTCTCACTTGGCTGAGATGGATGGGAGCGCTCCCCTTAATGATCTCTGTCTCCCCTTCTCCACCAATAGCCTGAAGACCAGCCTGCAGAAGAAGGTGAGCCAGGACTCCATGGATTTGTCAGGGATCCCCCTGAGCATGCGGGATGTCCACCGCATGGCRTACTACCTGCAGAACAACGGGGACCACCTCACCTCGGTGGACCTGAGCTTCACGGAGCTCAACGATGACATGGTGCGCCTGCTGCTGCCCTTCCTCTGGGCGCTGCCCAAGCTCACGCACCTGTCCCTCAACGGCAACCGGCTGACGCGGGCGACCATGAAGGAGCTGACTGACACCATGAAGGACATGAACAAGTTCCCTTGCCTGGCCTGGGTTGACCTCGGCAACAACGTGGACGTCTCGTCCATGCCGCAGCCGCTGCTCGTGGGCCTGCGCAAGCGCCTCAGCCAGCAAACCACGCTGCCGACCATCTATGAGGCGCTTGACTGCGACTCTGAGATCGCCGGCGGGCACGAGGGCAGCCAGCCAGAGGATGAAGCAGCCGGAAGCACCCCGCCACGTGCTTTTTCTCAGCAGGGCTGCGAGAGGTGACTGAACAACGGGCCGGCGCTGGCACACTGAAGCCACCCCAAGGAGAGGTTTTGAGTACAAACATCAAGCAGAGGGCCAGCTTGACCGGCTTCCCTTGGCTCTTTTCTCTCGCCTTCCCTGACATCTCCCCCCCACCTGCTGTGAGACAAAAGCCCTGTCGTCCCCMCACAACGTGCTCCACTCCCTCCCCTCGCTGCCAAACCCATTGCCCACGTTCCAGAGAGGAACCAGTGACTTACAGTGAACCTGGTCCCCAGGCAGGGTCTCACTGGAAGACGGGAAAAGACCTGTCGGAGTCAAGAATATCCTCCAGCAGCCATTGGGTTGAGGGAAAGGGATGGGGGGGAACCTAAAACAGAAACAAGCTTCTAGTTTACTTCCTTTCTTCCTTTTCCTATGCACCTTGGAAACCTTGGGACCTGCAGCCTAGAGTGTGAAAGGAGGTAGCCCAAGAGCCTAGTGCTGTGGAGCTTAGTGGAAGGGCTCAGAAGCCAGAGCTGGAGCCCGGCAGTGTGTCTCCCTCTTGTGTCTGGCTCCTTTTGTTTTGTTTTTTTCCTATTGTGTGTTTTGTATGAACGTCTGAACAAAGGGACCTGGTCAGAGACCATTGGATCACATAGGCTGGGGCGGACACATGGGTTGGAATTGCAGCATCAGGATATTTGCTGTGTGACCGGGGTGAGAGGGAGGGGAAGGAGGTATGTATTGGTGGGAGCATGGGGGATGGGATGAGTTGGGATGGGATGGGAGGAGGGGGGAGGAGAGGGAAGGGGAAACGGTCTCGTGCATTAGTAGGACTGGTTTCAAAAACTGTGTTTTGTACTAAAATTAYAAGTTCCAAGGTACTACAATTGCAAGTTCCAAGTGAAATTGAGGAAAAGCTGACAGCTAACCTAACTGTGGCAAGGGAGGCGCAAGCAGCGAACGTGCCGGAGGTGGGCACTTCCCAGTCGGAAGCGCAAAACTTTGGCTCCTTGTGGCACGTTGCACACCTCGTAAAACAGACACAACGTGAGCAGCTGCATCACCATTTCCAGTGCTGTCCAAAACCCAAGCCACTGATGCAGAATTTCCAGTGTTTTCCACATTGCTCATGCTCTATGTAAACATAATAAAGAGTTCTCTTGGACATAAGCGTTAAGCACGTCTGAGTAACTGGGCTGTTTGCAAATCTTGGARTATGGACCAGAGCCCTCCTGCAGTGCCTGAGGGAGAGGATCAGGTACCATTCACATTGGTCAGAGAGGTTCATTCCTTTAATGAAAGAGAAACATGGTGTTCATTTGTGGCAGGCTGCCACCCTTCAGGTTGCAGAGGGCTGATAGAAATAAACTGATGAGATTTTGCTGATAAGTCAAGTCCTCTCAATTATCTGTCCCCACAGGAATTTCAAAAGTAGATGAGTTTTTGAAAGAGTTAAAGAAATGAGACATATTTTAAAGAAACATAAAAATCCTCACYCTTCTAAATTAATAATGGTAACTTTGCCTTCCTTTGCTGATTGTGAGTCTGAACACCTATAAACAACCCAAAGATGAAACCTCACACACATGGATAAAATCCACATGGAATAGAGACACCTTTCATGCTCTTTACTAATTTTACAAGACATTGCAAGATATTTTTCAAGTGACATGTTCCCTTTGGACCAAGGAAGGTATTGGTGGAAGGTATTGGTGTCTCTCTGATCAACCACCAAAAGCTCCAAATAAAACCAGTTCCCTAAGGGAGAAAGGTGGGATTAGAGACACTCTGTTGAGCATTACAACCTGATACTGCAAATGCTGGACCCAGTCCTATCTGCACTCCAGTCACAGGTGCAGGACCTCATAGCCTTCATGTTGTTAACCTGCAAAAAGGTCATCACCTGCTCTCTTCTCACAACTCATTTTTCCCTTCTCAGTGTAGTATCTTAAACAATCATAGAATTTTTTGGTTGGAAAAGACCTTTGAGGTCATTGAGTCCAATCATTAACCCATCACTGCCAAGCGCACCACTAAACCATATCCCAGAGTGCCACATCTACACCTCTTTTACATAATTCCAGGATGGTGACTCCACCACTGCCCTGGGCAGCCTGATCAATGCTTGACAACCCAGTCCTGCTGGCCACATTATGGCATATACAAGCCAGGATGCCACTGGCCTTTTCCACTGATGAGCTTTACAGTTGCTCTTCCCCAAGCCTGGAGCACTGCYTGGGGTKGCTGTGACCCRTGTGCAGGACCTGGGATTTGACCATGTTGAACCTCACACAATTGGATTTGGGCCATCAAYCCAACCAATCCAGACCCTCTGCAGAGCCTTCYTGTCCTCCAGCAGATCARCATTCCCACCCAGCTTGGTGTCATCTGTGAACTTATTGAGGATACCCTGGATCCCCAGATAATTGATAAARACATTAAACAGGACTGGCCCCARCAYGGAGCCCTGGGGAACCCCRCTAGWGAYCAGCYCCAGCTGGTTKTAACTCCATTTACCACCACTCTCCAGGCTMAGCCCTTGGTTTCCTTCCCTGCTGGGGAAGAGATGGTATTAATTTTTTCTTATTTTCCTTCCAAAATACCTTTCAGCAAAAATGAAAAGCATTTCAAATGTCAGCAAGATCTGCTTAAACTCTTACAGTCTAAGCAGAGCAGGCCTCTGCTCTGTGCCAAGAAGAAAACTCGAGCATGAAGCATTTAAATGAGGGCTTGGAGCTGCCTGGTGAGCCACTGCATATCTAGAAAGAGGGAGCAGTGCTGCTGAACATTTGGTCTTTGGCTCTGAGCACTGTCCCCCTGGGGCTCTGTATCAAGGCATCTTCACAGCTTTTCCATAACAGCAGCACCCCCCAAAATGAGGCAAGACCCTCAGTGTGCAGTGCACCCCTGACACAGCTCTTCCCTGCAGAGCCCCTGGCTCAGCCCCAGCCCCAACCCCTGCTCAAAGCTGTGCTTTCAGTCTGAGCTCTGCTACCCAGCAGGACAGGGATGAGACATTCAGCCCCTTGCAGGGTAATTCTGTGCTAATCACTGGCTGTGCCACCTGCCAGTTGGCAACTCCAGGAGCTGGAGATAAAGCAGGAGACAGACTGGTTCAGCTGAGCAGCTGTGACATTCGTGTTTATTCCTCTATATGCATTTGGTTGCTTTGCCCCAGAAAGCTCCCCGTGGAGAACTGGTTGCAAATAAGTATGTGGAAATGCAAATTAGAAATCCTGCTACTGCTTCTTGGATGAACTTTGATGGGCTGCAATTTAGCTGTGGAGAACACACCCAGCTACTCCCTGCCAGCTCCTGATCACACGGACAGGTGGGGGACTCAGGGGAGCACACTGCATCCAGCTCCAAAGCTGGGAAATGCTCCTGTGGCCCCTACAGATGAGGTGCACACCCAAGGATCAGACCTGGAGGTCCCAAATCTGAAATTTTCATAAAAGCTCAGYTCGCCAACCAGAGAGGATGACACAAGCGAAATGAGCCTTCCCTGGCACTGAATGAGAAAKCTCAGGGCTCTCAAAGGGGATTAAAGGGATGAGCTGCTAATTCAAGTTTCCTCACAGATACCCAGAGGGASAGCTTAGTCATGATCCTAAATCAGGGGACACCTGCCCTGCAGTCAGYCTGTCTCCTGCCAGGTAACAGAGCAGGACTGAATACTGAATACTCTCCTCAGGAGGTACTTGCTCATGCAGGGCTGTAATCTCAAGTATTTACAGTAGCACTCAGTATCAGACTCAGACACCAGGCTCTCTCCATTTTCAGTTTCCCAGCCTCCCTCCCTGTGCAGCCTAGGATGGGACCTGTGTCATGTAGCAAGGAGGAAACTGCAGCTGCACAGGTGGTACCACAGCCCATTCYCCACCTCTCACCAGGTGATCAGTCTCAGCACAGCTCTCAGTGAGACATTCRAGCACACCTTTCATCAGCAGCCTGCTGGAAGGAGAGCTCACCAGGTGCAAAGCATCACCCTTGAAGATGCTGGCGAGCACCATCAGCTGGGGCTCTGCTGGGCTCAGCAGCAGCAGAGAGCTCCAGCAGCAGCAGAGAGCTCCAGCAGCAGAACAGAGCTCCAGCAGCAGAACAGAGCTCCAGCAGCAGCAGAGCCACAGGGAGCTGCACACATGTGAGATAACGAGCAGCAGCACAGCTAATGAGGTCACTGGTGCCAGAGAGCAGAGGGAAAAAGGAACACAAAAGACATTTCCCATTACTCCACCAGAAAAGCACTTGTTCCCTCCCTTCCTAAGAGAACCAACACCTTCTTTGCATCTCCATCCTGTATTTTACCTCAGACTCTGASCACAAAACCCAGGAAAGCATCTTGGCATGCTCCAGGTAGCAATATGCTGAGCACTGAGTTCACCACAAGCCTCCCTCATTTCAGTAACTCCATCTACATAAGTGGTAATCATTTTGTTGAGGTAAGGATGCAAAAAGCAGCTGGAAGCACAGGCTTGTCTGATCTATTTTTCATTTCACACACTTCAAAACCTGTCAAGGCCCTTCTCTTCTGCACTGCCAAGGCTCTTTTTTCAACTCCTAATCCATTTCTCATCACAAGCACTAGGAAGATAAAGGAGTTTGCACTACTTGGGGCAAGTTGACAAGCTCCTTAGTGGACAGCTGCTGACAAAGATGTCAAAAATATAAATTGTTTCATCTTAAGAAAACAAACAGGAGAAGATTAAACATTGCCTTTCGAGATTGCTCTGCTCCCTACCAGAGGACATGATTCACAGCTCGGAAGAGGCTCAATAGGATYTCTTACCATGCAGTGCCCAGCAGTGCAGGTGACAAGCCCCCAAGGACACCTGGCCCTGCTACCCCAGTGTTCTGCAGATGGGGACATTATCCATGGATAAGAACCTATTTTGCAGTTTACCTGCATTAAACAGGTGCTCTCAAAATAGATGCAGTAGCTGGTTTAAGGCTGCCAAGAGRCAACTCACTAAACAAAATAGGCTGGAACATTGTTAGCTGAGGCCAGTGCTCTGGGAGGCCATAACTGCATCTGGATCTTCTTTGAGACACCAGACACTCAACTGAACCTCTGCAGTTCCTCTCAGATCTGACACTATCCCAGTTCAGCAATGCCAATTCAAAACTAGAATAGCCACAAAACACAATTACTACACRGGAACTCTTCTTCAGCAGAAGAGATCAGAGGAAAGTCAGCTTTTCTTCCATTTACTCCTTTTCCCAAAGCCCAGCACTCCTCCTGCTGCATCCMAACTGGCCTCAAAAGCAAGTGAACCACAAAAGCATTGACATTTCTTTCTACAGCAGCATCAGGTTCATTCTGCTTGCATGCAGAGGRTGTCACAAAGGTGGAGGAGAGATACTTCCCTGCTTTCTGATCAGCCAGTTCCTCTGCTTTTGGGAGAGTTATTCCTCCCAGTCCATTTTTGTGTCAGTCTGCAACACATTGGACACAATGATGGGAAGCATTTGGAAAACTACCAAAAACTATGTGGGCCTTATTCAACCAGTGTAACTCTCCTGAAACACATGGGATCTCAACAAGYACAAACATGGCACAGAAAATGGGAAAAAGGCTCTTTCCCAGACTGCAGAGGCAGCTGCCTTTGGGTGTCCATGTCAAACTTCTGAGCAGAGCTTTGCWCTTGATCCCCTGAAATCTTTTGGTTTGCAGAGCCAACAGTTTGATGTRTGCACCTTTGTCTGAACTCTGCTGCAATTGAAAAAACTGAGCAAGTCAGAACCAAACTGAACATTTTACCAACAGTTTTTCAGACACTGCAACAGAAAAAAAAAAAGAGGAGTGGAAGGCACCAAAGGAACAGGTTTGACATTTAACCAGATACTCAGAGATATCAGCCCAGAGGGTCTCCAGGTCTYCTTGCCTAGGTCTCAGCCCTAGACTGGCCCATCTCTCAGCTCTAGAAGGAATCCCAGTGTTTTACAGTGTCACTGTTAGCCCCCAGAGMTCCTGCTAGCACTGGGCCAGGTGCTGTGGAGCTGGGAGAACACTCAGTTCCCACATGCAGGACAGCAGGATGTCCCCCCAGAGCTCCTTTCCGAGGTGTCCAGCTCATCCAGGCACTGCAGGGYCAGTAAAAGCCAGGCTCAAATGAGGCCACAGAGATAAAGTGAGGTCTCCTACAGGGACCCTCCAAACAGCCTCCAGTCAGAGGATTCAGCACGTCCCATGGTATAAATCTTTGCCCAGATTTAGGATTAGACTTCATGTATTTGGAGTCATATTCTGACATGAAAAACCTTTAATGAGTTCTCTAGAGCTTCATCCACTTTCTCCATGTCAAATTTGGATCATTAACCAGAAAAAAATAAAAAGGTTGCAGTGAAAAGACAAAACAAAGACAGCCGATGCTAACAAATACCAAGAGAAAAGGAAGAAGCAACATTTCTTCTGTGTGCAGCCACTCCTTTTCCCAAACCACAGCACTGCTGCTGCTGTATCCAAACTGCCCTCAAAAGCAAGAGGTGAGCAAGACTGCAGGCAAATGACACACTCCTGYCTGTTTCTGAGGATGCATCTGATGTGCCCTTTGATATAGTGCTCTTCAAAGGGGAACAACATTGACTTATGGCTGAGCTTTGCAAAAAAAGGCTTGCTGTGGAGCTGTTTCAAAGACATGAGACAGAAAGGAGTTCATTTGATCACGAAGCAACAAACAGCAACACCCTTTTGCTAGAGAAAKGTCCACATGCCAGTTCTGTGTCTCAGCTAGGTATTGTGTCATGGGAAAAAAACCCTATTCACCCTACAGTTTACTCAAAATTTTAGGAGAATGTAAAGATAACAGTAAGCATTCCAAAATGCCACCACATAGGTCTATGCATTATCACAGTATCAGCTTCACAGCATGTCTGCTGAGGGTCATCAGCTGCAGTGCTCCAAAACCCCTCTGAGGCCGTGGGCTCCACTCCCGCCCTATTAACATTTTAGGTACCAAGGGACAAAATGTAATTTTTGCCTCACAAGCAGTGGTTTACTCAGGGGTAGATGTACCAGCATCTCTYCACGGAGCTGGAATTAGGGCAAATCTTCAACAACAAAACAGATTTTAAGTCCCCAGGCAAGGAAAAATGAAGAACAAATTAAATGCTCACTGCAAGCAGTTCACCAAACAAAAGAACAATAATAGTGTTTTACTGCAATTCTTTTCATTTCTCCCAGCATAACTACACATCTTCTGGATACAATCTGTTTCTTTGCCAGGGTTTCAGCATTCTCCCCTGAATTAATGATGCTGGAAATTCTCCACTTTTCATAGACTCTGGTAGTCTCTGCTGAGCACCAAGAAGGCTGCACAATACTTGCTTATGCAATGACTGGTCCTGTGCCAGGAATAACAGCCTGTCTATTAGGAACAAGCAACTCRCACACAAACCCCAAATACTTTTCCCATTAAATGTCTGAATTAAGTGGCATAAACTCACCCCAAACCTACTACTCATACTCTACACTAATGTCAGTCTCTACATGACTTAAATAATCCCACACCCCGGTCTGTGGGAAACAGTTACCATGAGCAGGGAAGGGTGGCACTTCCATACTCATCACCTCCAAAACACTCCTGACTCTATCAAGAGCTCTTATTACAGGTCCAGGCAACAACAGGACACCTGAAGAAGTCAAAACACAGCTTGACCCAGAAAATTTTTGCAGAAAAGCACTGCTGTGGCTACTTCAGGCACCAGCACCCRAAGTCATCTGGTAGCTCTCCTGTCTGCAGGCATGAGCAGGTGGAGAAGTATCCYCTCACTTGCAAAGTGATTTGCCTCACACTGACCCATCAGCATTTGCTTCAAGGCTATTCCAGTTCATGCTTTAAATGTGGTGTTTCTGTATTTCCTTCCAAAGAAACACTGAAGGCAGGAGGATCCTATAAAGTTTTATCTAATGTAAGAAGAGGAAGACCAGGTCTTACTGTCTGAAGTTTGGCTGCAATAAGGTGCAAGTTCAGATGTAAATTTTTGCTTCTGTCAGGATGGAAACATCAAGGACCCGTGAGAATTCTTTCCCCACTTTTGACCCTTGGCTGAGAAATAAACAACTGAACTATTGACACTTTATTGTAGACCTCAGAATTCCATCCMCTGCTAACTTCCCAAATCATTGCTCCATCAGCCTTTCCATCCTTGCTCACGTTTTACTGGCAAAAGGAAATAAGACACCTCTATTTTACAGGAAACCCCACTGTAAWGCTCAAGTAGCAAAGAGATACAGCTCGGACAGTTATCCTGACCCAGAAATTCCCATTTTCCACTCTCTTCTGCCCTTCYAGAACAGGTTTTCTGAAGAGCATTGAAAAATGAACCAAAGAAAAGTACAGCTTTGATCAAATGTAAGACACAATTGGAGAGAAGAACTGCACATGTACGGGATGAAATTACCTGGTCAGTGAGGAAAGGTCCTACAGCTCTGTACAAAGAAATTTTTTCCAAGTGCTACTTTCTCTAACTCTTCTCTGATATTATGTTCTGCTTTCATACAGAGCACAGGTGTTTTTTGGACCCTGGAAGACTGGGTGAATTTCTACCTGCACCTCTCCACACACCGTTTTGCATGGCTGCAGTATCAATTCTCTGTTCCACGAGTACTTCAAAGGCACCAACACTGGTGTTATCAAAGGGACAAGCCTAGAATAAGGCTTTAGGCCAGTGCTTGCCTCGCTCTGTCACAAGCAGGAAGCCAGGGAGAGCCCTGAACCCACTGAATAGCATGAGATTTACAAGCCCACAYACAAAGGATGGCAAAGAATGAAAAGTAATGCTGCAATCTGTGACAAAAAATAAGTGACAAATAAGTGCAGATGTTAAAAACAGCTACATCTCTCCTTAGTATCTGCCATCCCAGAGAAACAGATTGCTTAAGTAACTGAGCTGAGGAATCTACGCAACATAAGCGCATATACCTAATAACCAACTACCAGGGAAACACAGCATCAATCAGCAGTTGGAATAACCCAGATGTGTACAAAGCTGGCACTCTGGAAACACTGAAGAAGAAAGAAAATGAGCTATTTTCATGCTAGAKTTTATCCTAGCCCTTGAGTTTATGGATTTTATAGCAGAAGTCATGTTTCTTGCATTTTTCTCTTCCAGAGTGTTCTGGTACCTTAAGCTTCATTCTCTTCCCAACAGAGCCATCTAGTGGGTGAAACATCGTTTGTGAGAAGGAAATTTTGATTTATCACACTGTAAGTGTAGCACACATCACAGGAAGGATCTGCAAAGCAGCCTGTAACAAACTAGCATTCCAGTTACTCTGGTCAGAAAGTGCCAAGTGATGTTTGCCTCTTCTGAGACTTATTCATGGGATTTTTCTGAACAGCTCATCACAGGTTCAGCCTCAACCTGAAGCCACAATGCAAAGCTTTTTGTTATGCAAAATCTAGCATCTTCTTCAAAGCTGATATGCATTAGAGATGTTACTTCAAACTTCTKAATGCAGATAGTTTGTTCCACCAAACCTCCTGAGGAGGGTTACTGTTTCTGCTCAAAATTCAGGTTGTCCTCTGCCCTCAATGCTGCTGAATGCCATACCCACTGCTCCTGAGAAGAGCAGCTTGCGATTGCTCAAGGAGGAACAAAGACTTGAACAAGCAGGTGAGCCAATCACCATTAGTGGAAACGGTCCCTGTTTGTGAAGACTGTTGTCTTTTGGACATGTTACTCAGGAGAAGTGTAAGATGACACTACAATGCTTTTATAGTTAAGCTCAAGTGTCCCTTAAATATGTTCTGAGAAGGTTTCCACTGCAAATATTTAGGATCACTACTACCCAGAAGAACATGCAGCAGGGTTTTCCCTATTGATGTTAGAGCAAATACAGCTTTATTTACACACAATTCAACAAGTTAATACATTAGTTCAACTTTCCTGTCTGCACACAAGGGAGAGTCTTCACAGCATCTGAGCAAGACCAGCTCTTTTGTGCATGTGCAGAYGGGTAAGTGACTGTATGCAAGTATGTGAATAGGTACAGAGCGGTTACATTTAAACATTTCAACCATTTAWGTCAGTAAAAACAACCACACTACACTTCAAACAAAATAAACTGAAGTTAGAACTACATCTGGTTTCCTGCAGATCAGCTGATYTATACACAGCTGTGTATAGATAATAAGAACAAAAGCTGATCRTGAGTTTTGTTCAAAACATTAGCATTTGTATTGAGTCGTGTTTAATGTATAACTATTTATAAGACTTTYTTCAAACACCTGCACTGTCTTTCAAATTTACAAAACATTTCTATTTATCCTGGAAAATGCCTATTTTATGTTGTTATCTTCTCCCAGACACAGGGAAAAACTGCTAAGAAAAGATAGGTATTTTCACTGCAAATATAGACTCAGACTATCAAAGTTGTGTGTTCCTAATGAAAAATTCTCCCTATATCCAAAAACAAAATAAGAAATGCAAGAATACAAATTGAATATACAGATCTGAAGATGGACCTCTAACTACTGTAGGTCCATATAGAGCAAAAGAACACAAGTACCCTGCTTCTCAGGAAGCTGCCTGTTTTGCTGTATTTTACATAAATGTAGCTGCTAATAAGACTTCATCATGTATGACTTAAAATTTGTCATTAAGAATGCCTTCTAATTCTTTAGAGAACAAATGACAACAAGATTAAACAAGAAAAAGGAAACATTAATGATCATTAAAAACCAATGCATCACACAAAGTGGTCAAACCTAGATATAATGAATTCCACTATTTTCCAAAGGTGGCTTAAGTTTGAAATCAACCTACAGTGTATTTGTCCAAGAATTGTCCTGTCATGTAAGAGCAGACGAGTTTTTGTCAGAAACATTTATTAAACAAAACTGATACCAATGCACACATAGTCAAGTTAACACCCCTAATAAAAAAAACAAGTCGGTCAAGACCAAAATTATCTTCGCTTCTGGAAGATGTTGCCACGGCCCATACCACGGCCTCTTCCTCTTGCAGCCACTGAAGAAAGAAAACATCAGGGATGACATGAATTTGACATACCTGCATATTTAACTCAACAACTGACAAGCAAAACATCAACAAYACTCAAGGTCTCTTGCTCAGAAGCAAGGAAATGCTCAGAAACTKATGTGAGAGCAAGAAGCTTCCTGTGAGAATAACCAGAACCTAATGGTACCAGTCTGGCTCCTCAGAACAGCTGCAGTAAAYATTCATACAACTCAGGTTCCTTCTGACACATCAAGCTGTGTCACCCAAGAGATTTGAAACCTCACACTGGTCCTAGGTTTTGCAAAACAACTCGTAGGTTACTCCCCCACAAAAATGTTACTGCACACTGAAGTTAACCAGGGACTTTGCAGCACATGATTGTTACTCAACTACCTAATAACTAGACTGATCCCCTGAGAAAGGCACMAATGAGAGTGAACTACAGAAAAGCTAATAATTACAGCTTCCCAGTAGCTTAAGTATCATTTTTAGAACTAAAGCTGTTTTCCTACAAAAGCTTAACAAGAACACCCCAATCATTCCCTAAGTATTCCAAACAGCTGGTGGCCAAAATTGCGGGAAAACAGAACTCTTTTAACAGAAGGGCTTTGTTTAACATGACCCCTCACTACCTCTAATTATTGCAGCATCAATATTACACTAATAATAGTAAGGTAGGTAAATGCAACAGTTTGAGTCTTGACTCTCACCATAAGGTGAAACATACAGAAAAACATTGTATGAACCAGTGATCTTTTCACTTCTTACAGATCTCAGTGATTGAGGTAAGTTTTCCMATTCTACAGAAATATAGGGGGAGGGACCGTGAAAAAACTGCACATACCTTGAGCTTTGAGAATAGCTGCTTTCCCTCGCCCAGCTCCAGAACCCTGGTTTTTATTCTTCATGCTCTTTAGCATAGGAGCATTTTTCAACATATCTGGTAAGATGAGAAACCGTATCTTGCTGCCTCTGATGTACACCTGCTCGAGCTGTGCCACCCGTCCATCCCTGTACGTCACTGTTATGTTGGACATCTGGAAGGTACAGATCAGTCAGTGCTCAYACACCTCAGCTGTGACACATGGCATCACGACCATTCAAACATACTCCATGCCTGCTGCCCAGGATTTATACTTTCTCCCCAGTTTACAAATCAGTTTTATCAGCTTCATAATTTTTGTTTTCTTAYATGCGAATAGTTTTAATAAAGCTGTTCTAATACTATTAAGAAAGCATTCTGATTTTAAYAATGACTTGCCCAAAGTCAAAATTAGGCCCTCCTGGAATGGCTAAAGTAATGGTGATTAAATAAGTTTCAACTTCTGAAATCAAGGCTTATACTTGATATACTTATACTACTTATCAGTAGCTTTAAATAAAGAACTCCAGAAAAACGCTGTTCACAGGACAGAATGTAAAAATCTCTCATCTTACTGACAGGGATGCCCAACCCTATTCTAAAACTAGATAYAAGCTCTGGCCTCTTTGAAGCACTCTAATGCTGAATCCACATCACCATGGTAAGAAGCAGCAGCAAAATTTTCTCTATCCCATGACTAAATCCAACAGTCCTTTAATGAAACTTTCAGCCTTCCCATGCCCAGATCAGCCAGACTTTCCCCCATCTGTGTCATGCAAAGATACCTGGCAATTCATGTTGTCTTCAGCTTCGATAAGTTTGCCTCGATAAACTTCTCCTGTATTGGTCTCACATGTCACAATGTGGCCCTCGGCCTCGTGCAGGACCTTGATTGGCACCCCAATCGACATGGCTGCAGTGCTGTGGCTCTACACCTGAGGCAAAAGGAAAACAAAAGCCATTATTACAGAGAATGGAGGTAGAATAAGTTCCACCTACATAATCCATCATGTTCCCCATTAGTGTAAAGCACCAATTTTCTCACATTTAAACACAACATATGCTTTGACTACACATCAATAACACTTCCCCAGAGACAGACCCATTGAGAGATTTTAAATATCAATAACTAGTTTTTCCAGATCTCTTCCAGGAAATTCACTTTTCAGAAAGCAAACGAACCACTCGTGCTCAGTGACAAGCGCCCCAGGTGCATCCTCTAACAGTCCGGCCGGGCTGACCCCTGCGAGCCCCGTGGGCAGCACGGCCGCGCTCGGGGACCGCAGCGCCAAGCAGCGGGCCCGCCGTGAGGGAAGCAGGCCCACCGCAGCCCTCCCGCACACCGCAGCCCTCCCGCACACCGCCGCCCCGGCCCGGCCTCCTCAGACCCGCAGCGGTTGCGGCGCCGCTCGGGCACGCCCCGGCAGCGCCCGGGGAGCGAGAAGGCCCCGCGGGGTCCAAGGCTCGGAGCCGGCACTCACCGCCCGGCGCTGCCCGCGCTCTCCGCTAATGGCCTCCGCCGCCTCCCGCCCTGCTCCGCGCGCCGGAACCGGAACGCGGCGCTGGGGGCGGTGCGGCCTCGTCCCGTCCGCTCCCGGCCGGGGCCAGCCCGGCAGCCCCGCGGTGCCCCGTCCCAGGGGCAGGGCTGCGCGACCCCCGCCCGCCGTGTCATGCCCCTGCCCGCCCCAACGTCCTGCCGCTCTCTCCGCCGCCACGGCGCGGGGCAACCGCCCCGGGGCCCGGCCCCCCTCAGCCCCCGCCTCCGGGAGGAGCCAGCGCCGGGCCCCGGGGCCGCGCCGCCGGCTCGGCGGGGCCGGCAGTGAGCGGGCGGCGGGTGCCACCGCCGCCGCCATGAAGAGCCCCCGTGAGGCCGGGGAGCCGCCGCCAGGTCAGTGGGCGCCAGGTCGGTGGGGCCTCCGTGGGCGGGGGGGACTGCCCCGTGGAACGGGCCGGGGAGGGGGCCCGGCGGCGGTGGGGTGCGGGCGGCTCCTGCGAGCCCCGCCCGAGACCCCGGCGGCCTCTCCATCCCTCCCGAKCCGCGGTGCTGCGAGTTTCGCCAGCAACAGCAATGTGGATTTACCGGCTCCGTCGGTAAGGTGGTGGTGGCGGGGACCTGGCAAAGCGTAGAGGGGTTCGCAGGGTGCTTTACACGCAYGGCATAAACAGGCTGATATCTCGTCCCGGGACAGCCGACAGCCATCGCTGAAGAGCTTCGAGTGTGTTGGCGAACAGGTGACTGGAAGCTGGACGGCCAAGGAAACTTGTTACTGCTCTGTGAAGCTTTCACGTAGAAAACATGTACCCCTTGGTTAATRTGGGACTTGACAGAAGCCCTGGCTGTTAACAAAAAGGGGACAGATTCAAAACATGACAAGAAAAAAATGATAATAAAATACTTAAGAAGTCCTGTTTTGAGGACAAATGAGAATTCTTTTTTTTTTTAATTTGTTTTTGTTACAGTACTTGAGAGGACCTTAAGTTTAAATGACAAAGATTGAATATTATCAACTGGTATGCCATTCTTATAGTAATGATTAAACAGGGGCACAACTAGGAAAAATATAACATTATCTTAAAAGCTCTAGAAATAATATTACATCAAAACTAGACCAGTCCCCGTGATGTCAAATGCATTTTTTATTCCCATCATAAAATGTAGCTGACCTTRTGAACAAAAATTCTCAAAGGCTTTTTCTAGATTAAAGGTTACTGAGAAAAGCCCTTTGTGATTAACTCACTTGGGTCAATGCTGAAGTAGCAATGATAGGCACAACTCTTCAAGTCCTGCCAGTGGTGAGGGTGTTCCTGAAACTGAAACCACCACACTGCCAACTCCATAAAAATAAAAACTGAGGCAGAGGATGGATCTACTTGTATTTTGGGACTTTTTGGTAGAGATAGTTCATTTTGCTCTCTCTTTTTTGACAGAATTAATACAAAAGGACAACTGGTGCCACTTGTGAGTTTTAACTTGTTAACTYTGTGAGTTTTGTTAAATTTATGTAAATTACCATCCCTGAGAAAAAAAGACATCTGTAGAAAAGGCTTAAATCTGTGGGACTTCTGAGACATCTGTGCCCAGACATCTTTATTGTGTGTTTTTTCCCAATTTGGTTTTAACTCTTGTGGCACAGAAGTACATTCAGACACAAGAGAAAGGATGAATASCTGTGTCTTATCCGTGGTTATCCAAGAGGAGATACAGCTTCATGGTTGAGGGACATCACCCCACCAAAAAGGAAAAAAAAAATTAGAAAAAAAATCCAAAGGAAAAAGGGGCAGAAAGGCAGCAATCCAAGTGTGGAACAATAAAGGAGTATGAGATTAAAACAAATGCTTRCCTGTACAGAAATACTGAATGTTCCCCTAAGAAAGAAAAAAAATCTACCTGCCAATCAAAGTAAGAACATATTCCTAAGTTTCCATGGCTGTAGTGCTGAGGACAACCTGACTTCAAGTGGCTTGGAAAAAAACCTGTGGACTGACATTGTTCTTGTTCTGCTCGCACAGTTGACTGCATCCAGCTGAAAGTGCCAGTGATTCAGCAGCTGTACCACTGGGACTGCGGGCTGGCCTGCTCCAGGATGGTGCTTCAGTAAGTGGCTCTCCTAGTGTGGGAAATCCCATTCCATGGGGAGGGGATAGCAGGAAGCAGCTCCCAGGGAGAAAAGGTGTGTTGAGCAGCAGTTTTTGAGGTACCCTTGGAYAGTGACTGCTGCATGGGCCTGGCTCAGCTCTCCAGCAGGAGCAAAAGAAAACATAAATTGAAGTGAACTTTGGACCCTTTTGAATAATTGACTAATTGGATAGATGCAGAATACCTACTCAGCTCTGTGAACTCTGCAGGCTGGCATGCATAAGCTCATAGAAAGTACTGTCTCTTTCCTGTTGTTACAATTCAGAGCTGATAGTTAGCACTGTGACTCACCCAATTCCTGTGTTTCCAAGCGATGGTAGGTGTATCCCAGTTTATGAGTGTGTGCTGTACCTGTACTACCTCTGTCCTGCTGAGCCCCCAACCTGTGGATGAGTGTTTGTGTTCCAGGAGTAGTTTCAGCTTCAAAACTGTGTTGCCCTTTGGGTTTGGTTTTGGTTTTTTTTTTTTTTTTT
>NW_026623440.1:495170-515844 GCF_030028575.1 Malurus melanocephalus
TTTTTTTTTTTTTTTTTGTTTATTTTTGGTTTTACTTTTTTGGAACTAGTAGCTGTCCTGCTGAACTCCTCTTTCCTTCCACAGAGGAACATGAGCTTAGGTGCAGGAGAAATACCTATTTAGATGTCCACTTAAGTAGATATGAAGCAGAAGATTTTCATTTCTCTCCATCCCTTCTGCCAAGACGTTAGTCCGTGTGCTGGTAATTTCCCATCTTGACTACTGTAACCTCTATTCCCTTTACCTYTTTGCCACTCCAGTCTGCCCAAAACTCAACTTCCAAGATTAATCTTTTCACCCTGCTGATCTGACCTTGTTTGCCCTGCATCTGCAATTCCAGTCCCTTTTTTTATCATTTACTTCCATTTGTTTTCTTACTTTCAGAACTCGCTATAACTGCCTTGCCCCACCCCTTTGCAACCTGTCCCTTCCTCCTGACTTCATCTCCCCTTTTCTTCCTTTTGTGTCATCAGTGCCTAAGACAAGCTTCCATTGAATATTTACTGAATTCCTTTATGGCTTCTCCTTTTGAAATCAATCTATTGTGTGAAGGAAGTTTTAGTCTTTAACTCTTCTTTCTGTGTTGGCTCTAATACACATGTACATTCAGACTGTAACCCTTCAGGACAGAGTTCTATACCAGCTTGCCTCTGGTACAGCACCTGTACACTTCTAGCACTCTGAAGTAGTCAAGGCACCACACATTTCCAATTTTTAAAAGTCAGCAATAAATCCAGTTAAATATTCCCTACTCCCTTCCCTTGAATTTCTGTCTCCTTTGTGAGTTGTCTTTTGGTTTYCTTTGGTTATTTCTTAGCCAAGCCCATTGTTTCAGTTTTTATGTGCTGTGATGTAGAGGCTTGGGCTACAGCACAAATTCTGCTTGTCCTAAGATCTGTGCTTCCCTTCCCCTGCCTTTCCTAATACCACAGGTACCTGAATCATTTGGACAATGATGAGTTTCAGAAAGCCATCCAGGAACTCCAGTTAACAAAGAGTATCTGGACTATTGACCTGGCCTACCTAATGCGGCACTTCGGAGTTAAGCATAAATTTTGCACCCAGACACTTGGAGTGGACAAGGGCTACAAAAATCAGGTTGGTATTMTCACCTACAGGGGGAGAGCAGGCAGCTTTAAAAGCCTCAAGTATCATGCTATAAAAGCTCTGCTGTGTTACTGACAGTCAACCACAGTTAATCTGACCTACTGCCAAAACCGGCACAAATCTGTTCCAAAGGCAATATGGTCCCACATATTTTACATCTTTGGTTCTATCTTTTGRATTTTTAAGAAGTTTGCATGTAGTGTTCATGAAAGGTTCCAACCTATTTRACAGCCTTGGAGACTGAAGCCCTGTATTTATCTACAGAACAGGTACAGCCTGGGCAGCAGCAGTGTTTAGCTTCCACACTTTCCCCACCACCGTGCCTCAGCCTTGACCTGGAAGATCCACCTCTAGAGGTGAGAGGGGAACTCAGCCTCCATCCACTGAGAGCTTGGCTTCTCCAGGACTGCCAGCAAAGGGCCAAGGAGGGCCTGTAGCAGCAGTGGCTTTAATGCAAGCTCCTGCCCAGTTTCCCCTGGGAAACCAGACAGGCTTCTCTCATGTAGACAGCTGAATAACCACTGGATGGAAACTGCAACAATAACTGACCAGGAGCAAATGTAATTTGTAATTTCAGAGCAAAACTCCTTCTGCTTCCAGTGAAACAAGGGAGAGATCTTTTATCCCTTAGCCAGATCTCCAATTTTTGCAGGCTCTTGCTAGCAGAYTCTTGATTGCCCAAGGTAGATATCATTCCAGTTCAGAACTTCTGTTATCTCCACAGTCATTTTACAGGAAGCACTTTGACACAGAAGAGAATCGAGTGAATCAGCTCTTTGCACAAGCCAAAGACAGCAAGGTGCTGGTGGAAAAATGGTAAGTTTACCGTTTCTTTCTCTTTGGAGATTTTGTGGGCCCCTGCTTTTCTTGGAAGCACCAAGCTAAACTGTTGAAAGAGACTGAAATCAAGCCCTAAGCCTTTTTTTGCCATTAAGTGTGTTTCTACTGTATCTGTCTCAAAAAAAAAAAAAAAAAACCAACCCATGGACATAAAAACCTAATAGTGAAGTTTGAGGAAAAATTAGTCATGATGCAAAGTAAGTGATTTGAAAATGCTGACAGGAGCTATTTATGTTTTTAATTTGTTTATCCATTACACTTAGGCAGTAAAGAGGGCCTACAGCACTCTAATTGGCTATTGTTGGAATTCAGGAGAACACTRTGTGGGTACAGAACTCGTTGTTCCCAGAGCTATGCAAACATGGATCTCTGTTCCTAGACAGACATGCAAAGTCCAAGTTAGAATAGGAGCTTTTGCCAAGGGTACCATGCAGTAAGGAACCTCCATGAAAGAACTGCAAACCCAGAAGAAATGGAAAAATTGCAGAATTGTTTCACAATCAACAGTGAAATTCTGGGAAATGACTAAGCATCCAGCTTTGAGCAGTGTGCCTTCTTATAAGGAWGCTGGATTTGGACCCCTGTTGCTGAAGTGGGGTAGATGATTAGGAGTAAGCAAAGAGGAGAGAATATGGGGCAGCCACAACAGCATTTGAATGCTGGASTGTAACTTAGATTTAGCAGACTTAGATGTCCTTTCTAACACGAGTCACCATCACTTTAATTACAGCTGTGACAGGACAGAAGGGGAACTCAGTCCCTCTTGCTTTTGCAGTCTTAAGATTGTTGCCTTGATCCATGCAGGGACAGAGGGGATATCTACCTGTGTAGTACTGAGGCTGGGGGAAGTGACACTGGAAAAGATTTAAATAAAAAGCATGAGTTTGGTCAGGTGGTACACACRGCCCAGACATCTGGAATAGATCCAACGATGAGTTTCTCATGCGTATGGAACACACCATCTGCCTCACTGAAGGACAGCTTTTAACAGATTAGGTTTTAGGTGGATATTTACTCTCTGTAAGGTACTGTAGAAATAAAGCCTGAAGAGTATYAAGTGGTCCAAAACTCTGACTGGGAGAAACACAGTCCTGTGTGACACAGGCAAATTTGTGCACATCTTAATTTGGTTAGTGGTTGCACCATATTAAACCACTCAGTCAATAAAGATTTGGTGTTTCAGAGATAAGCTTTTCTAACAGCAAGAGAGAACACTTCACTTAACAGAAGTCCACAACAGAAGTCCCTCAAGCTAATGAGTTGYGAGCTCCTTTAATTCTCTCTGGGCYATCTGATGTAAATGTAATCTCAGAATGTGTTATTGCAGAATCCAGAGCTGTTGCTCTGCTCTTCAGTAGCAGCAATGAGATGAAAAGGCCTGGAATGCTACAGGTTTTGTCAGGCTTTGTTCATAGCAGAGCCTGCAGGGKTTACCAGACAAAAGCTGTACCTGTGATGTAGAAGTAACTGCACTGTCCACCATCACACAGTTCTTYTACACTAACCTCTTTCCTAAACTTGTCTGTAAGTGTGTCTGGTTTTYCCCTTGCAGCACAGTAACTGTTCAAGACATCCAAAACCACCTGTCCCAGGGTCACATAGCCATCGTCCTTGTGAACGCAGTCCTTTTACTGTGTGATCTTTGCTCAAGTCCTGTCAAATACTGCTGCTTCCTTCCCATCGGACAGAAGTGCTTCTGCAGGAGCCCTGACTACCAGGGCCACTTCATTGTGTTATGTGGCTACAACAAAGCCTCAGGGAGTATTTACTACAACAACCCTGCCTATGCTGACCGTGAGTAGCTTGTCCCTTCTGGATGGATTCTCAGCCCTGCATTACTAACYAGTCTGTAACATAAAGCCACAGCTGGACCTCCCCAGTCACACTGCACATGCATTTCAAGCATCACTGCCCAATTTGTCAGAAGGGTTTTTGCCACATTAATTACATCTGCTGCATTCTGTGGTGTGATTTAGTTGAAGCAGTCAGATAGGCATTCTAGCAAATGGCTTGTTTGGCTTTTAGATGGGTTAGTGAGAGATGCTGAACTGTCTATGTGCAGAGTATAACAAGGACCAGTTTAGTACTTATTTGCATCATTACTTCAATGAGCTCTGAAGTGAAAAAATCT
The DNA here is from genome assembly GCF_030028575.1 of Malurus melanocephalus. Classification (NCBI taxonomy): domain Eukaryota; kingdom Metazoa; phylum Chordata; class Aves; order Passeriformes; family Maluridae; genus Malurus; species Malurus melanocephalus. Next base: position 499,249 of record NW_026623440.1, read on the forward strand.
GAGTGAAGCTGAAACCTAAGCTGCTGGGTCTAGTCACTATAATAGTTTTGTTTGTGGAGGCTGTTACACCCAGTGTAAAAGCCTTTCACCAGTAAACCATTCTGAATTTTCCATAGCAATTTGTTCCTCCTTACCAGGAACATGCTGCACCAGCATCAGTAACTTCGAGGAAGCCAGGACAAGTTACGGCACTGATGAAGATATTCTGTTCATCTACACAGACAGCTGACACCCACAGAGGACACTCCTGCTCCTTCCTGCCCAGCCTGCACGGCAGCTGGCTGCTCGTCTCAGGACTCCCCTGCACACACCTCGCTCCTGCACTGCAGTGGGACTTTCAACAAGGGAGGCTTTATAGACATTGACAGGACATATTGCAATGCTGTCTTTATCCTTTTTTTTCCTGATGATATATCTGATTTTGAAATGTTCGTCTCTGKTTTTTTGTTTGCTGGGTTGTTTGTTTTTTTTCCTAATTTTCCACATTGCACATTTGACAGCAGTTCTAAAATACAGGCCCAGAGCTTGTTCACTTTCAGCTTATTTTCAAATTAAAGACGTAAGAAAAAAGCACCAAATTTATGAACTTTAACACTTGGTAAGATATGCACAGGTTTAGATAAACAAAGAAAAAGATAAAAAATACCTGTTTCTCTCTCTCTGTCAAAGTATCTGCTGCTCTTCCATCCTAAATCTATGGATTTGAAGTTCAGCAGGGTGTTACAAAAGGAAAAAAAAAATTAAACCACTTTTAAATAGCAAAATAAAAGCCTTGCTGGCTCATTAATATTGTCTACAATGTAGGAAACTTCCCATGTACCAAATTCACAGAGATTTAGCATTTAAGCAACTGCAGTACTGGAATTGTTCCCTTGCACYACAAACTCAGTCTCTTTTGACTAAATCTCTTGGATGACTGTGCAGAGCTCCGCATTGCTCCAGAAGTTTAAGCGAAAAGATTTTATTTGCACTTAGAAGTTTTTATTGCTCTTTGCAAAAAGCTCTGAATGTTATGCCACCCACATGTGCCAGTTTCTGCAGAATCTGTTCTGAGGATGAACTTTAAAACTTCTCAAGCAAATGCAGAAAATTATCATCCACACTAATGGTATATATTTTSTGTGTAAAGTGTAAATATCTGACAGCATCTACTGCATTGTAACTAAAATGCTGAATCATAATTTGAGCCAAATTTTGCTGTTGGTATTAGTTCAATGACCTTCTAASAAGAGCTTACACCAATTAAGAGGAAATACAAACATTTCTGCTGTAAGTAAGAGGGCAGGATTTTAGATTTTTTCTAGCTCTTATACTACAGTTGTATTTGGATTAAGCTGTTGCTGTATTCAGACATTAAGTGAAATTGGTAGCAGCCCATTCATAATCCTTTCCTCTCTTACCTGAGGAGCACWCTGAAATGTAAGAAAAAGCCACTTAGTTCAGCTTCATTCATCACAAGTTCCTCTAAGTCTCAATCTTCAGTCCTGCCTATATGAAGGYGAGTAGGAAAATCAGCACTGATGTAAAACTAGGAAAATTTGCACGTAAGATAGAGATCCCACACCTCTGGCATGGTTTTAGGAAAAGAACTGTTCAGGTTCTGGAACTGTGTGGAATAACAGTAAAAAGGATATTGTTATTTATTGCTGGATATCAAAAATAGGAATAAACTTTCTGCATAGAAAGTTTTTTTACCAAGATRAACATTTTCTTTTATTCAGTTATTAACTGAAAAGTATCTATACTCTGTTTACTAAGTATTTAGCAAGATCAAGAGCGCTCCTTTTTACTAAGGTGAGAAATAGTAACAAACATTTAAAAATGCAGTAACCGTTAAAAAGTTCCAAACAAAAGTATTTGAGAAAAAACTTTGTCAAATTTTGCTTATCACTGGTGACATAAATACATTCTGGCATTGATAGTTGCAAAATGACTAAGAGCTAGGATGTGGTTTGTGTAGAACCAGTACACTGGTGTCACCAGCAGAACCTGTTAAGAAGAAAGGTATAAAACCTATTGTAGATAATGCCTTTCAACTCCTCCAAAATAAGTAAACAGAAGACTTCTGATCTGAGAATTTTTATGTTCAGGTCCAAAATCACRATGTTTGATTTAGAGAGATGTATTAGCTGTTAATAATTAACAGGTATGTAAGCTACAGGCTGTTAAGAGTAATTCCTTAACTCATGGATTTTCAGGTAGGTRGTTCACTCAATACCATTAAACTGCCACAGGATTTATCTTAGAGCAGGCTTGATTAGTTAAATAAAAACAATTCTTACAAAAGGCTTGTAATTGACATTTAGCATCTTACTGGTTCCRTTACCAAAAGTGAATCCTGAGCTTATAGGTAAAATATGAACTTAAGAGCAAACTAAGTGTTCTGAAGTGCACAGATAGGTGTAACARTATCGACTGGTAAATGTTTGGTACCCAGAGTTTAAATGCTTCAACAAATGTGAAAGCTAAACAAAGCTGTCTAAGCTAGCGCAGACTAAGGGAGAAGAGGCCCACTACTAYAATAGGATCTCATACAGCTGCCAAATGGAGAACGATGGGAGATGAAAACACAAGGAAGAAACAAAAGCCAAGTGAAAAGACTGAGTATATGACACAATTCAGCTGAAAAAGCAGCTCACTGCGCAAACATTCAGAACATCTGCATTTTCTGAAACTTTGTCTCCCGTTACAAGATGTCTATCAAAACACTCATTCTGAAAATGTTCTGTTGCTTTGTTTCTGTCAGGATGTCAATAGTAAAGGAAGGGGATTTTACATGCAGGGATTTTATACATAAATATATTTTTATTTGTAATTAAGCCATTCTCAATAAAGGTTAAACTCACAGATAACCCTGTAACATAATGTAGCAAGTGCATTTATTAACAAGCTTATTAGGAAAAATGTTCTTGAAAATCTGAAACTGTAATTTGGAAAAACAAAAACGAGTTCGAATATTTATTACAGCCATAAATTCATAGTTGCTGGGCTGTAAACTGTATTCAGTCTGCATTGCTTGAACACCTACTGCCATCACCTAAATCATATGAAGCAATATTTCAGGATACAGTACTACCTGAGAATGCAAATGTATCATTATTACCTTTATTCCACAGCTGTTTTGTGTACTCTGCAACCACCACATATCCTACTGGAGTGCAGTCCCAGGGAAGGAGTTTTCCACACACATCCTGTTCCCTAGAGCAGCTTTCTGTTCACAGTGTAAAGTATGAACTGCCCCAGCGTTGTCTATGCATTACCCAGGATCTCTATTCCTGCTTCCCATCAGGGCACTGAGCTTCAGAAGGTACCAAAGCATCTCTCTGAGCACGACTTCTGCACCTTGAAGGGGCTTATCAAAGACATTGATGCAGCTGTGGTGGTGTAAAAGGTAACAGAACCAAAGTGGTCTTGCTTTGCAGCACCTACAGATCTGGCAAATAACTGGGGTGTCTAGGATATTACAACTGCATCAAGTATTCATAAGTAGAAAAAGCAAAAAAACACCCAGATAAAAACAATTTATGCCTCCTTTCTCCCTAAATTATGCATTTGGGCAGAAGGTAAAAACTGGAAAGCAGAAGCAAATAGATGTATAATGCAAAGCTTATGTAAAAATTTTCATGTCCTCTGAATTCATGCTCTCTTACCAACTGTTTCACAGTACACTGTATGTGTTTCTACACTAGAAAAACACTGGATGTATTTCAAACAAATAACAAAACTTTGCACTCATTAGTGTAAATAACAAACACTCAAGAAGCCATTTTCAGTTATTTTACTTAACACTGATTCGAATGCTATTATTTGAAGTTGGTTACATGAAATTAAACTGACAACATTAAACCAGCAACTCATGATTCACAGTAAAGCTATCATCCAACAGTAACTTTGAATTTATCTTGCCATATTTGAATGTAATGAGATGCTCTCTCTTACTCTTTGATGATATTGGGTATAAAGTAAGGCTGGATTGCTTCAGCAAGCTTCTCTGCATACATTTCATATCTACCAGTCATCTGGAAAAGAAAAATCAAAGCTTCAATTCTTTCAGTGAGCTACGAAGGTACTTTAGTAGAAAATATTTATATCCACTGGCTGTTTTTTTTTCTGTGACAACATATGATTTAATTGTCCCTAACATCAAAACCATAATTCACTCAAAATCAAGGTCACCAATGCCTTAGCACAAATATATTTTTTATAAAAGAACTCACACCGTGTTGCCCACCCTAAAAAGTAAAGTTTTAAATTAACACCTTCCTGTTTTGTAGCTTTCCTTTGGTGACAGTCATGTCTGCTGACTTGTTACTTATGGCTATTTTGGTTATTCTGGATAGCTGAAAATTGAATTGAAAGGTGGACTTGCTTCCTTACGCATCAATATTTTAAGTTACATCAATGAAGGCAAAGGAGTGTCTCTGTAATTAGGGCTTCATGTCATGTCGTTGACAACCAAGGAACCCTCCTGCCAGCAGTAACTTTGCATACATGCCACTGACAGTGTTTGGGTTTCTCTTTCTTCACCCTTTTATAATGTGAAATACCAATGGTTTGGGTGACAGAGCAAGTGCTGAGAGTGCTGCAATACAGCACCTGATGTAGGGCTGTCAGCCTCTTCTGAAGTACACAGCCTACAACATTGGCTCTGGGAGGGGAAAATTACATCTTTATTGCCAGAGTATAACTTAGATGATTCGTTTACCCCCTTTGCTGTTTTAAATTTGGCAAACWCTTTCTATGAATGTCCCTTTCAGGCATCACTGGGTGCAAACTGCAGATAGCAGAGCAGGTTAAATAGGTTCCTATGTGCTATTTAGGGTAGCTACTCATTCCTCTCGGCAAGAACTACCTCTGTCTTAGCCCAAACTGAGAGGAAAAGGAAACAGCTCTCCCCTGTCACATAAACAAAACCACAGCTGTGCCTAATGTGCCAAACCCCAACAATARCCCTCCACACCACCAACATAAAACTAAGGTGCTGAAAGCACAAAACTTGAAGACAACAAAAAATACACAATTCTACAAAAAACAGCCAAAGGGCAGTGTTTTGCTTTTACGGTTTGTTTTTCCTAATCAATACAATTGCTTTTGTTCAGATACCCCTACCAAGCTGTTGTAAGCAATGCTCTATGTGTTTCCTGACACACTAAGTCTCTACTCTGCAGTAAGTGCCTCAGACTTTGGTGGCAAAACAAAAGTAAATGCCTGCCTGACTTACAAAACTAGAAATCTCTCAGCACAATTTAATTCCATTAGGACAACTAACACATGCCTACCACAGGCATCTGTAAAATAACAACTGCAATTCTGTTCCAGAAGATGACCTGAAATTACTTGTTGATTTTCATCCCTACATAGGGATGAGAAATTAGCAAAGAAATTAAACTATATAAGAAATTACTATTTTTTTTAATCAGAAAGCTTATTCAGCATTTCAAATCCAGAGATTTTTCATTTTTATTGCAAATTGAAATCAAATCATATTGGATGTTGCACCATATTGTAATGCACAACAGGCAAAAAAACCAGCCCTATAAAAGAAATGTCTGCTTGCAGTAGCGTGATGTTCAGAAACTGACACTCCTTGCAAATGATTACTTACTTTAAATACCAAGTGATCACTGAAGAACCTACACATACTGTATAGTTGCTAGCCAGGAGTTCTGCTCTATTTTGTTAGGATTCAAATCATGCTGATCTTAAGAGTGGATAGGGAAAAGTTCTAGTCTCTAGCAGTACTGAGGACTAGAACAAAAGATCTGTCTCCACAGAACCAAGCAAAATGTTTTCTTCACCAACAAAGCCYATTTCCAAAGTTGCCAATAGGATCTTTGTGTCGCCTGATGTAAACTTGATCAGATTTAAAAAGGAAGTAGAGTGTCATTTGTTTTTTRAAAAAAACAAAAACTGGTCACTTCACTAAATTAGCATATAATATAGCACCCCACATAGCTTGTACTGGCACAACTAAAGGGTTAGCAAGCTGCCGTGCTGAGGCAGCCATTTCTTCAACCAGCACTGCTATTGGACAAATGAAATCCAATTATGCCCTCTGGAAAGATGAGCCAAATTAGCTTTACTTCAGAATAAAAAAAAAAAAAGTAATAAATATGTTTTGTTAAAGCCATGTGGAGTGCCTTGCAGACATCTTAATCTGATTTAGATAAATTCAAAAGTGCGTTAAGATGCTTCAGAGATGAATGTATACAATATAGTTTCTTCTCAGCAGCTTCAACATATACACAAATTCAGGAAGTTAACATTGCAAGAAATTTGCATTCAGAAAGTTCTCAGAAGCTTGTGGGTTTGAGTTTTCTCCAAATTTCACTAAAACTGACAATTAAGGCCTTTAAGAATATATAATAGTACCATGTTAGATGAGCTCCAATGCCCGGCTCAGCTCAGCAACAAATGCTTACCTTCACACACACACTCTTCCCCAGCAATCCTCARAACTCCTGGCAATCCACATTAAGGTCCTGAGGCTAAGGTTTTCATTTGAAAGCTACTGGCCTAGTTTCCCTGAATTTAGCTACTCCTTTTTCAAATCTATTTATGCTTTTGGCCTCCAGAACATCYTGCTAAATTAGTTCAACAATTTAAGCTCTGAACTGCTAAAAAAAAAAAAAAAGGTTGCCTTTTAACTATTGTAACATCATGGAACCACTATCAATGGTTGTTTGTTCTAATACCAATTTTCTTTATAATCAGGCTTACCTTAAAATTCCACTTGTCACCAACTTGCCTGCAGAGGTTTAGATCCATCTCTGCCACCAGCAGCCCATCTTGAGTGCGAGAGAGTCCGGGGGTCCTGCTGCCATCTGGTGCAGCTACGTAACTCGAGCCATAGAAATGGCCTAGCTCATGGTGTGCTTAAAGAGATTTTTAAAAAAAATCTAGTTCAATCTGCAAATAGGTACGTAACTCAACTTGCAATGTCCCACAAAATCTGATTCAATTTCTTGGGGACTTGCTGCCCTTTAGGCAAGATAATCATCCTGAAGAGTCACAGCGTGATCCTAAAATAACTGCAGTTTTGGCCAGCAGTTACTTTCATGCACAGCACCATCAAATTATCAGGATAATCTTGCTGCACTGCCTTTCAAATAATGCGTCATTATGCTTTCCCATTATTAACTCTCTGGACTAAAGACTTTGCTTTCATTGTTTTTTGCTTAGCATTTAAATGAATTCTAATTGTCAAAACATACATTTTCAAAACAGCTGACAGAGATGCACCCATTTAATTTTCAATAAAAGGTTAGAGGTGAGAACACTGGGATCTGAGGCACAGAAAAGATATTATTTCATATTGCGCAACTCTTGAGTTGTGCCAAAAATCAATCACATCTGTTGTACTACTAAGCAATGGATACCACTGATTTTTCATGCAGCTGCTAAAAACACTTAGCTCCAAAACTGGCTAAGAAAAGGCTCAGGCATGCTCTGGATGGAGCCAGAAGCAACCATGGTATTCATAGCACAAATTATAGTGTTTCAACATACAAGTACATGTAACAAAATCTCATATTCCTCATGATTCTTTTACTTCCAGCAAATCTGGGAACTAGTAATGAATGTGATTTCTGAACATACCTTTTCCACCATCTCCAGAAGTAAAGGCATTTTTGAAGTATTCCTGTGAAATAAAAGRAATCCATAGGTGGCAGTATAATTCTGTTTCCTTCAAGAAATCCTCRCTAGTCTATCATATTTTGGAAGTTTATATAAATCTACAAAGATTCTTTCTGGCACACTATCAGCACTGTCTAAAGGGAGTCATCAGGGAGGCCTAGTGTCTGTGATACATAGGACAGAATACAAGATCTTTTTGTATCACTGCCTGTTTTTCATATACTTTGGGGAACATGCCTCGTAACCATTTCACAAGCTTAAATGGGCAAAAGAGGAGACATATAACCAGACATATCTTTTAAGATCACAAAAAAAGGCAAATACATTCACATAACAGCAAGAACAAGTCTGGATTTTTTCAGGAAATCTAATTTTAAAAATACACACACAGTGTATTTGGACTAATCTAAAGGTAAGAATAACCTACTGCATGCACTGTTAATTCTCATTATACAATTTTACAGTCCAGAAAGAGGTACTATCTGTACAACAACTGCCATTTATGTACCACTGACTTGAGGATATATTAAATTTTCAGTCATTTTGACTAAAATACTAATTTCACCAGAGAAACTGGGAGAGTCAGTAAAGGGGTGGGTGCCTATTAGAAAGATTCAATTCAAGAACAGGAAGCAGCTGTAATCAAAAAATAGGCTGCCAGCAACAAGGCAGCTTTCAATCTCTCCATCACTGTCCAGCTTCAAATCACACCATAAACAGTAGTTACACAGCAGAGGAACCCACGCATTCTAGTGCCATTAGTCCACTGCCTTGAACAAACTCATGCACCAACAGCTGAATTAYGGAATGAGATAAAACAATGGAGATACGAACCGTTCCTACTCTGTTGATGGGACACGTGAAGCAGTGATTGGCTATGGCAGCATTTCTGGCTTCGATGGGCCACAGYGCCTCACTGCAACACACAAAGAGGCAGCAGGTATTCACTACTTGTATGCTTCAGTGCTARATCTAGATTCTGACTGTCTCACACTTGCACATTTTCTGTCAAAGAGGCAAAAGTTAGCTTTTGGAAATCAAGTCAGTAAGGTGCAAATAATGTTAATMTGCAGAAGATTAATCTCACAGGAAAGTTTACACTGGTCTAGTCTGGTTCAAGAGGCCACATAATCAAAAAATTGSCAACAGTTTAAAAAATACATCTCTGAGAAAAGGGTATCTCAGCTTGGTTGTGAAAACTGCAATTTAATACTCTCTTAGGTGGACAATGCAAGATGGCAAGGAAAGCCTGAACTTAAGAGACTACTGCCTACCACACAGCAAAACTATTACATAAATAATCTAAATAAACTTTTTTAGATCTTAGTTTTCAGATTACCAGCTGGATGCTGGTTAATGTTATCTCAAAGACAGAAGACCTGCTGATGTGCAATAAAGTTCTGAAAGAGAATCAGTTACTGGGAGCAGCCTGGAAGCCCAAAATTCCAGGTGGAAGAGAATGCAGGCTCCTTTGTGGAGGCAAAATAAGGAGACACTTCCGGTTCCAAAGACCCCAAGGTGCCCCTGAGGCCCCAGTGAGAGGTTCAGAGGTTCAATGAACCCAGAAAAGGAGCAATGGCATAGATCCGTTTGTATTTTACCTGAGTGTGCCAATAGTGGCTGAAGGATTAAAGATGATCTCTGCTCCATTCATGCTATACATGAGCCAGTTCAAAGGATGGTGGCGCCCATAGCAGATATTCACAGCAATTGTCCCAAACTGTGTCTGAAACACTGTGTGTCCTGTATTTCCTTCCATATAGTAAGTAGACTACAAACAAAACAAAACAAAACAAAAAAACCCAAAAAAACCAAACAAACCCCACAAAGACAGACTTCTTAAAAAAGTGCAAAGAAGTACCTCCAACTAAAAAAAATCTCCAATGTGTAGAAGAAAGGCTGAGGGTGATATGATGAGTAAGTTTTACAAAAACACTAAGGCARTAGAAAAGATGAATACAGAAATGCCAAAGCAGCAGCCAGGAGTGTGTATTCACCATAATTACACTCTTATACCCGCCATCAAGCAAAGTAACTTCTCTCATGCAGCAGGCAGTGCACTYCCAAAATGTACTGCTTTCTGAAAGTACTATCACCAGGTACAGACAGGGACAAAGACAGTGACAAAGATCCACAGATAAGAAAGAGAGAGAATACGCCACCCAATATTCCACAATGTTGTGGATAGCAAGGGAGTAGAGAAGTTGCAGTGGCCTGGCTGATTCCTGACAGTATCCTATGGTGCTGATCTGAGACAGAAAAGCAAGGGACACTGTCCACCATCCTGACCCAATGGTACATGTCTCTTATCGAAGAAGGAACACATGTTGTAAAGCAATCCCCTCTTTATTGAAACTATCTGTTCTGCTGGTCCTGAAGGAAGTAGAAAGACCTGAGGCCTAAAGCAAGCAGTTACAGCTGGGGAACAAAGCTCATGTAAGTGTGGGCCAATGGCATGACAGATAAAGGAGGGCACTTTCTGAAACCAAGGGCTAGAGGTTCAGTATGTCCAGCAAAAGTAGCATCTCATATYTCTTATTTATTATCAGGTCTCATGAAATTGCAATCCCTTGGGCACTGATTTGATCTACTTTCATGTCTGCAGACAGCAGACCACATGGTGGGTGCTCACACAATCCTTTTTCAAAACAACTCTGCTGAATTTTTTCTCCTATTCTCAGTTTCTTTTCTTACAATAGGAGAAGAAAAACAAGAATGCTGTTGCTTCAGGGAATTCATCAGTTCCTCTTTCTTTATTTCTCACCAGAGGTCACAATCATCTCAACAGCAATAAACTGTGATGTCTCAAGAAGGACTGATTTTTATTTACATGCCCTCCCACACATGGCTGAATAGGCCACAGACCAACCTCCTTCCCCTTTCCATTTAGTTCTCACTGATTCAAAGGGCATGATTTTAACAAGGCTTCTTTACCCATCTGCCCTACGGAGACAACCCACAAGAAATAATTTCAAATTCAGTATTTCCTTGAGGTTTAGCTTTGTTGATAAAGAAAACAACATTAAAGTAACACAGATGAACATAATCCTTTCCTGTAGCCTGGGTGGTTTCTGAAGCTGCTTTATCAAAATTGTTCAACTCAGAAGAGTGGACTTAGTGCTTTGCTAACAAAGCCAGCTGAAGACAGTGCTGGCTTGGGTAAACACTTGATTCTATAAGAAGACAGATACAAGAAGAAATGTCAAATTATTATAGTATATCTGCAAGCTATAAACAGATATTTGTAKTAATTCTGGCATTTAGGTTTATAAGAACTAACTTCTTTAAGCAACTATGTGAAACTCTTAATGAAACTCTATTTATATTTAACATGAGAAAGTAAAAGTATTTTCTTTTTTTAGGTGTCTCTCATTACAGTTTCATAGCTGGAAATTAGTTTCCTGGAATCTGTTGATGCTCCAATAAACACTGTCTGGAAAACTGAAAGACATCATATTTTAGCACAAGCAACAGGAATTTATTTTTTGGATATATAAGGAACAAATAAAAAAATGTGGAAAGTAACAAATGAGTTGGCCAGTTACTACTTTGCTAGTTAAAGGACACACCTGGTAAAACAATATTAAATATCAAAATAATTGTTAAAAATACAAGGTAACACTAGTGACYAACAGACTGGGCCAGAAATTTGTTGTATAGAACTCTATTCCTCTGGATAAACTCAAACCAGCCTGATCAGGTCTGGGAGTAAGGTGAAAACTTCCAGAGGTCTTTGAACACRAAGTTTTGAGATCAAAAAAACATTTTTGTATTAATAAAAAAGSAGTTTAGGTTCTGAAGCCTCAGTTTAGTGACTGGAGCAGTCAGACAGGGAACAAAAGCAACTGCAGGTACATAGCAGCCTTAGAAGAAATGCCTCAGTTAATTACTGACTTTAGCTGACAAGGAGAGATTTAGTTAGGTAAGACAATGTATTTTTAGACTTCAGTTAATTTTTAATCCTGATCTTTCTGCTTGTGATAATTCTATGGATGGATAAACACATTTCAGATCTACCAGTGTTCCTCTGACATTGCCTTTACTGCCAGTTCAGTTTCTGAAGCTGATTCTGGAGGATGGCCCAAAAKCTGCTGGGGCTTCAGTTACAATTATGTGATTAGTAAACAGAAGATGCCATAAACCAGCTATTCAGTCAGAGGCATAAYGAATTAAGGGATTCTGCTCGAACAAACACAAGCAAAAGAACTGTCATTTCCAAGACAACCTTACAGAGAAACAGAGAAAGACTGTAAGTAATGTTCATGCTTGAACCATGAAACAATTGCCCTGCAAATTAAAGTAAGTTAAACACGCACACATGACAAAACTAACCAAGCCAAGCATGCACAACAAATGCTAACACAGCTGTAACCTAAACAATTCTTCTAATGGATACTTCATATCTTTGTCATTTCCACCAGGCCAAGGAAGAGTATATTACAAGATTCAATGTTATTTTTAAGACTCATCACTCTGACAAAAATTGTTCATTCTTGATAAATTGACTATCTTTTAATCTGAGAAACTGATTTGACAGGAACATTTTCTAGAAACACATCACATTTTCTGTCACTGTGACCACCCTGACACAACACACACTGGCACAAACAAGAGTTGGAAAGTAAGACTAAGTTGATAGTCCTAGTACTGCATCTTACCTCATTGAAATCTCCAACCCTTGGAATGTGGTTTTTCCTACTTTTGCCAAGGACAGCTCCGGAATTAGAAATGACCACTGCAGTATTCCACAGAATTCCACCATGCAGTTCATCTCGCTCCAGGATCGGAGACACCACRACCATATTGTATTTCTTTGCAAGCTGTATAAATAAATACATTTCCTCTATTCTACACAAACCTGCAGTACCCCAGAATGACAGACACCACAGCAGGCTGAAAGYAGTTAATYACCAAAAAAAGTAAAATAGCACTACATGTTAACTACAAATGTTAAATAACACAGGTACAAGTGAGAAATATAGCAAATTCTGCCTGCCAGTTTACTGGTATATTGTCTTCTTCAAATCACTTCCCTTTTATTTCTCCAAAATGCCAGTATCATTAATTCCACAGTGAGAAGCAAGATGCACTTGCCCTAGATCAGACTAAAGATGTTATGCTGCCTACAAATCTTTAACAGTTCAGTCATAGCTGTGCAAATTGTAAAATTCAGGAATAGTTAAATGGGCAGTTTCATAGCATTTTCATGGTAAAAGGTAAATGCAGAGTAATTTAAACAATAAATATTGAGCAGAATTGTTGTCCATTTCTATTTCAACTCACAATCATAATATTGGTCAAGCAAGATGAAAATTTACTTATTACTTCCGTTTTCTCAGCGATATCAGAATGGTACAGAAAAAAGAAATCTATGCTTATCAGTGGCAGTAATGGGCTGGGGCTGGATATGGGTTATCTTTTTTTTTATGATTGTTTTCTTTACCTCTTGACAAAATTTGGTTGTTGGCCCATCCTCTGCTGACTCAGCAAATTCAGTCCAAGGAAGTTTCTCTCTTGTACAAAATGCAAAGGGCATGGCTGGAAAACACCAAAGCAAGGCAAAATGTGAAAGAATGCTCATGCCACTCAAGAAATACATGATACTTGCATGAACACAGATTAAAAAAATTAAGAATGATTCAACTTTTTGTCTCATTTAAAGGCAAAAGCTATTTAAAGATACTTTTAAGGGCAACAAGTTTTGAGCTCACACAGAGCAAACCAGAAGAGAATGGATGCACTTAGTGAAGTCTCAGGAGGGTTAAAAGACAAAATACACTCCAGTCACCAGTGTACACTCTGAATAWCCTGCTTCTACAAACATTTCATGAGCCTTCATTTTGGTTTTTGCTTCTATTAAGCCTCAAACACCCCAYGTTAATTAAAAGTAATTAAAAAAAWTTAATATCTGTCTAGAAAAAAACCCCAAGTCTTAAGAGAAAAAATGAGGAAAGGATAATGAAGGACCTCTAAACATCATATGCCAGTCTTCAATATAACACATGTCAAATGTATCTTCCATACAGTTCTGCTACTTCAGACTCTAGTTTTCCCTTTAGGATGCAAATCATTAAAATCAATTGTATCTTGGAAGATGTCTACTGTTTACTTACAAGACATAATTCTAGTACAGGCCACCTGTTAAAACAGAAGGCACTTGACATATGATGGCCTRCAAGGCATCACTGAGCATACTCACTCCAAGCCTCCTGGAAACACACAATGTTGACCCCACACATTGCAGCCACTCCCACCATCTCCTCAATTCGTCTGTGCAGAGCAGCCACCTGATTGTGAGAAATGTCACACTATAAAAAAAGCTGCATGTTCGAACTCACTTCTRCATTAACTGCCTTGTTTCACAATCTTTGCTCACATTGAGTTTATCTGGTTCTATACTTAGWGCCATTGCTTTCAGGGGGAGTAACTCAAGTTATCATTCCTGAACACAGATAATAGAGTCAGATATAGGTTTTTAAAAGCATTTAGATGCTGAAAATAGAGAAAGCATTCCAATGGGATTCTAATTCCATGGTTGCAACATTTATAGAYGGCAATTCACTGCTGCCTGACATAAAAAGCTAAAAATCTTAACAGAATCAGCAAAAACTATCRTTTTGCTGCTAACTATAAAACAACCTACAGAACAACGTTAAGCCCTCTGTCCTAAGAGCTAAGTAGATTACCAAGAAAAACCATCAAAACATTTATTAATTAGTTTTCCAGAGTATTCTACTTAAAGATAAGCATCAGTGTAGCACTTCACTTCTTTCAGGTGTCAATTAAAAAAAAGGACTAAAGACAAGACAGCAGTGACCTATGAACTCAACAATCTTATATTGAATTACAGAGATAGTTAACTAGTTATTTATAAGGTAAAATCATTAATATAACTGGTACTGCTGGTAGCTGCTATAAAGCTGGTAGCTGCTATAAAGAATGCACAAACTCGATCTATTTATTGAATCAATGACTTGCATCAGTGATAGGCAATCTTTCCAAAACAAACTACTTCAGAAATGTTCTGTCCTGTCACTGCACAAAATTACTACTCCAACAGATTTTATAMATGCAGTATTTTCTTTTCCTTTTTTAAACATTTCAAGAGCCTATTTCTATACATATATATCACCTCASTTCTGTTTGCGTCTAAGATGTTAAGAGATGATGGTTTCAGAATCTTCAARGTTGGAAAAGGCCTCTAAGACCAGCAACCAAGTCCAACCATTAACCCAGCACCGCCAAGTCACCACTAAACCATGTTATCTTGTAATAAGATTTCACTGACTGCTGYACAAAGAATAATGAACGCAGCTTTATTAATCTGTTTCCTCTAATGGATTTTCCTATAATGGAACATTTCTCAATTAAAACAAGGACTGCACCTGTGGTTTCCACTGGTTGCTATCCCTTTTGATTTTGTGTAAATGATTTTATGTTTCATCTTAGAGGCAAAGGATTTGCATGGAAAAAATAAGCTACTAAATATTTAGCTCTGGAAAAACTGCAAGCAAGTTGGGCATGCTAGTTAAACACAAGAGATGTTTCTGAGAAACAATAAAACTAAATGTGTCWTTCAAAATTCTTACAGGATGCTCTACTGCAGGAGTGATGGGTCCTATACTGTCAGACAACCATTAGACATTTCATGATACAGCTCCTAAAATCAGCAACTGTACTGGGTTATTTCTCAGTCCAGGAGGAGTTACAAACAGCCCCAGTCCCAGTTTTTGTACCTGGACTGCCACAGCTGTGTCTGTAGGAAGAGGAATTTTATTCTGTATCAGTCCCACTCGAACAATACGTGGCCTTCTCAATTGCTCCGGAGAAGCTTCAAATCCATAGCCCTGTAGCTCAAAATCTTTTTCCTGAGCTGCTGACAGTGCAGCAGCTGGCAARTCAAGTTTTCTGGATTGAACAGAAAACAAAGACATTTCAAGATGAGATGTACTCTTTTTCTGCTCTGAATGCAAAGGACCAAGGGAATCAAATACTGTCTAACCCTGCAGAGCCACCCAGGCTTCCAAGCCCCAACATTCATCCATCAGCCAAGGGACAAGCAGCAACTAGCTCATGTGCTGATCTCACTGTTCGCCTCCGTGTCACCAACCTCCCACTGCTCTCCTCTGTCTGTCATTTCCAGACACTAATACCTTTCTGCAGAAATCACGGAGCACGAACTTCCACCKGCCATCCCCRGATAACAAACGCCTTCCTTCCAATRTATTTTCCTCATGTTTAATCCCTATTTTGCCAGCTCGGTCACCCCGATGCCACGCCTRTTCCCCACAGGCCTTCCATCCCTGTCCGTCACCTTCTCACACTGCCCTGCTCCCCATCACCTCCAAAATGCCCCAGTCACCTCACTGCAGCATGAGCCCTACTCTTCCTTCTTCCCCACAGCCCAGACGTGTGTCCTGCACATCCTCCCTCACACTGACTCCTTCCCCTCACTGGATGCCCGACCTGGGCATCCCCGCGGAGCCCAGGGAGCGGAGCGACAGAACCCCGCGGAACGGGGGCGAGCCCGTCCTGGTGGCGCACCTGGCCTCGCCCCCATACAGGATCCGCTTCACCTCGGCGAGTTCCCCGGGCGGGATGTGCCGCTCCAGGCACGACTCCAGCGACTCCAGAGTTTCCGCCATGGTGACAGGAGGGCTCGCGCGGCCCCTCAGGAGAGCGCTGACCCCTGGACTTTGTCCCGGGCGRCCCCGTGGGCCCCGCCCCGCTCCCCTCACGGGTTTTGGCGGGACGCTCGCGTTCCCTCAGGGACCGGGATGAGCCATGGCCGAGCTCTCGGCGCTCCTGCAGCGAGTGCGGCCCGAGAGGGGAGGGAGCGCCCAGGATCCACAATCTCTTGGCGTGGAAATCCGTTATGTTGGTCCCTGACCAACTATAGGAGCATAAAGGAGAGAAAAAGGGGAGAGAGAGAAAATGGGGGAGAGATAAAAGAAAAGG
>NW_026623440.1:516099-571940 GCF_030028575.1 Malurus melanocephalus
GAAAGAAGGAAAGAAAAAGGGGAAAAGGGAAAGGAAAAATATCACCGGCCCTGGTTCCAGCATTGGTCCAGCTGATGGGATGCCCAGGGTCCTGGGGATGTGGCTGTTTCTGGCAACTTACCACTTCTGGACSAACTCTTGTGCTTCAGACATAACTCATCTAAAAGCTCCTAAAATCTTTAGGAGCTTTATCTAATAGAGTTCCAACAAAAAGGCTTGGAAATAGGTCATAAAATGGCAGTAGTTCTCATGGATATGTGTGTGTCCATTTAAGTTGCAGTAAAACTGAACATGAGCCAGTAATAATTAACTTTGACTTTAACATGGATTTGAGGCTCATTATAATTGGAAATCCATCCCAAAAACAGAGTTAATGTCAGACAAAGGATTGAACCAATTAAGACCTTCATCTGGGACAAAATAAAAGTGCATCWAATAAAGGACATTTCTCTCTGCAGGTACCAGGCAGACACCCTGTTTAAACTAGTTATTCCCACTGAGCCACGGACTCTGCCTTCTGCTTCAAAACACACAGAAATTCACAGCATAGCAATTGGTTTTCTCATTCAAGTGGAGCCCAAAGTCCAGAGATGGCTACATGTCTAAATATATCCCACCAAGTTTAAGCACTGCTTTATGTATCTGCTGAGGGATGTAACAACTTCCAGCACTTAACATTTGCAGTTGTTAGGTATTTTGAGTTAAATATTAAGCCTTTTAGATTAAATAAAAAAAAAAAAAAAGAATGTCAGGGAGCAAGTGTCTAATATTTAACTTCAAGCAGAAAGTGTCCAGGGATAGTCTGGTTTCATCAAGGCATTTGGAGATACTTGGTTCTCTCTAATTCACTCCTTTTAACCCAAAAAGTTGCAGTGACACTCTGCCTGCCAAGTGCACCAGAGCAGATGTGCTRTTCTGGGGCTTTTTTTAAGGGAAGGGGTTCTTTGGAATAACTCCTAAAGGGCAGTTTAGGACTCCTTTAGACAGAAAATCCCCCACCCCTTTAATCTTTGGGGGAATTTTTGAGATAAACTGAAAATACAGATTATAGTATGCTATAAATGAAAGAATTTTGAATAATAAGGAATAAAAACCCTCCACCATCTGCAAGGAAGGAACTTTTTAAAAGTGAATAGCTACTACTTTGAGTCAGTATTTGGCCTGTACTCAACCATGCTGCATCTCCCTGCTGATGACCAAGGGCCTAAAAACCTGTCTTTAGSARTTATTTTTCTTTYCCAAACATATTTCTGAAGGGCAATAATAAGCAGTGACTTATGCATACATCAGATTTTTCATCTGATGATTGTAATTTCCTTTAATGGCCGATTTTAAAGGTAGCTATCAGTAACATTTTGTTCCTTTCATGGCTGGCAGGTCTTTATACATCACAGCAAGGGAGATCAATGCAAAAATCAGCTGACAATACAGTGGGGGGAATGAGGAGGCCAAGTGAGTTCATTTCYATATTGGCATACCCAGGATGTCAACAGATAAAGCATTTCTGGAGGATTCRTATAAACAAACAGAAGGGCCTGGGTTTCTCTGGGAACCGTTTGAGTTCTTTTCTGCCTGGTCTGCAAATTAAAGGGAAAAACAGCAGGTCTATTTTGTATCCAGCTCCTGAAGAAGGTCACATAACTGAACTTTTCTCTTCAAGTTCTATTCTTAGTGTGAACTTTCACTGACTTCTCTATTGGTGCCTTGTTTATTTGTAATTTAGTAAATTGTACTACATGTAGGAAATGGACTTCATGGCAATAAAACTGGAGCCCCTGAAAAGAATACTTAGGAGCAGTGGAGACCTGAAAAAACAGAACATTTCCTGTGCACCGTATCAACCATCCTGCAACAACGCGGTGAGGTCCAGACTGCATGAATAGGAAATGACAAACCTAGAATTATTAATAATGATGAAAGGAGATCAGGCTATTCCATAGGGACTGCGTGTATATAAAGGTATAACTCCAGCCAACACAATAAACCTTCAAAGCACGAAATGTTAATGTTGAGCAGGAAAGTAACCTAATAAAGGAAGATGCCTTCCATATCCCAGACAAAGCATATTAGAGGGCTTGGATTTAAGTCTGAATGTTCCACCTCAGTCATTGCAATTATCTGTTAAGTAGGATGCTCAAATCCAGATCCCAGTTCTGATTCTGACTTCTTCAAACCTCTGTATTTAAACTTCCCAGTTCTGCATTACCTGGACCAAATAATTGTTTTCGGAAACAGCTGAACCTTTTGGTATGAGCCCAAACTGTAAAAACTGATTTAGAGGAAAATAAGTATTTTATGGAACTAAAGCTCTTCAAAATGAGGGGAAATTCCTAMAAAATGGTTCTGAAGTTCACATGCTTTTCATCTCTATTGCCCTCAGTCAGGGTGGTCCATGAAGCTGGGTGTAGAAGTCAGGACCACACAGTGTAATCTGTACAGAAACAGTTCTTGTGTGCTTCTGTGCTGAAACCCTGCCTTGCACATATCCCATCGCAGAGCTGAAGCTGGCCTTTGGTAGCACTGCTCCACAGCTCTGCACTGCAAGACTCTTCCCAAGAGTTCCTGTAAAACCCCACAATAGCACCCTGGCATTAGTCAGAAGCACCCTGGAGAATGAATTTAAGAGCCAAATATCTGGAGTCCAGGCTAAAATTGGAAAATATCCAAGAAAAGATTTAAACAAACAAACAAAGTCTTTCCACTGTAGCCCAAGATAGGAGGAAAGGCTGAACAGCATCACAAATCAGTGCTCGTAGGCAGGATTATAGGCAGCATTGCTGTCTGTCCTTCCTAAGTTAGTAGCATGTATTTATACTCCCTCTGAAACACACAGCTTCTTACAAACACTGTTACTATCATCATGTGAATCATGTTTCTGACACTTTCTTCTCCTGTCAGTCCTTGAAATGGGTCACACATAGCTCCCCACAGCAGCTAAGCAGATTAATATCTCATGTCCCTAATCCAATAACTTGCCTCAGATACCCCCAGTGTCATGCTGCTGGTCATTAACACCTATCGAGAGATTTGGACGGACACAGATGTGTCCTGCAAGGGCACATGATGTTGGTGCTCTGTCTAAGCTTCCTTTTAAAATTATCTTCTACAATGCCCTTTTGCAGTGGCCACAAAATAAACATCACCAAATGGTACTGCAGTCAGGTCTTTACATTGCTTCACCTCAAATACAAATTCCCTTATTTCATGGGGAAATATAAAACTATTATCTTGAATCACACCTAATTGAAAACATTTCAAGTGTAAGAGACAGGCAGTGAGGGGAAATTAGCATAATTGAAGTGTAGGAGAGGAGAAGGTCTAAAATACAGGCAGAAGATAAAACACTAGCTTCAGRCTCCTTAATACACAGCTAAAAGAAGGGAGTTGGTAACCTTCCTGTCTGTCCTGCTTTGGTTTAAGGCTGCTATGATGCAGGAAAACCAAGATTCTCTGTTTAAAAATCACTTTTTTGTACCATGACCTCTTGCTAAYAACACTTAACTTTGGTGGGGGGKTTGGGGGTTTTGGAGGTTTTTTTGACTTTACACTGGTTGCAGACAAAACTCTCTTCCTAATTCTACTTATATCCTTACAAGCACTGTTCYCAGTTTTATAAATGGGTCTGCGTGTAAACTTAAACCAAAGTGAAGTTGAGGATTTTGATACGGATGGAATATTCTGGCCTGCATTTAGATTCCTTGTCTTACCTGTGAAATAAAAGCAAAAGGTTTCTGCAAAAGCCACAGGTGCACCTAGAGAGCAGGAGAGCTAAATTATACACCTCATCCAGYTGGCTTTGTGTCATCTGCTTTTGGCTTCCTGCTGTTCTGAAGGCTGGGTGAGGGGAAGTGGCTAAAAACTGAGGAAGTTTATTGTTGACAATACATTTTGCCTGCTCTCAGGCATGCCTGGGACCAAACCAGTCCCCARGCAGCCCCAAATCTGCGAAGTGAAATCTAAGTTTTCAGCCACTCTGCCTTCCCTCCCACAGGAAAAGCCCTGCTCACAGTWTTCAGAGTTAATGTATCTTTGGAAGATCCCTTCTGTTGTTAGTGCTGTTGTCTTTCTAGCTAGAAACATTTTCCTTGATTGCTATGACTAAATCACACCTGAAAATGTATCCTTAAAGCAGAATTGGCCACTTTCACCAATTAAAAACTTCATCCTTCCCTGGAATATGGCTATCTCGGTGGTGCACAGGAAGTGCATTAAAGAAGTAATAAACACTCATAAAACACATTTAGTGATCTAACATTTAAGAGCAGAGTTCTTGTTCATTACTGTAACTTTCTGCTAAATTACCACCAACAAGATTTCTCATGGGCTCAAAAGGTCAGTGTTATTTTTGCTGTTGAAATCATGGAGTCTGGGAAACAACTGTGTGTAAATTGCTGATAAACTGGAACAAAGACAGAAGAGAAAAACACTGAACATATAAGAATGCAAGTAAACCAGCAGGAAAGGAGGGGAGGGGAAGAATCTCACGGACAGTTTATTAAAAGAACAAAAGAATAAAATCTGGCGCATTTGTTTTCCACGGGTTCAGGAAGCCCGGTCTTTAAGCACCTACTATAAATAGTGTTCTAATCCTTCATCAAAGCGGGTAGTAGTCTATACCAAAATGAATGAATTTTAGGTATAATCTGGGAAGAGATGTCCCTCCCCTCATAGTAGGAAAAAGATCTTTTGTTTCAATCCTTGCAGAAATTAGGCATTTCAAAGTGTAAGAGCGGAGAGATGAGGAAGTCTGGAACATGACATTTCTATACTGCCAGATTCCTGGCAAGAGTATTGTTAAAGAATGGAATGAGCAAAATCTAATTTGGAATTGAATTATCTGATTTTGAGAAAGATGGACTTAAATTTATCACAGGGCTAACTTCCAAATCCTCAAGGAGTTCCCCTCTGAGTGGAAGCTTTACATGAATTGTATGAACTTTGGAAAAGTGTTTGATAGTATATCATATAGAAACTAATGGAAGCTTGTTTGAAATTCTGAAAAGGATAWTTTTCAGTCATTTAACCCTGTATAAAGGATCTGATTGTAAAGTAATCTCAAACAGCTACCTCAGAACTAYCCAAGTTAAAACCAAATGCAGAATACAGGAGCCTTACATTGCCCTTAAGGGGAAAAAAATCACTGAAAAATTATTTTATGCAAAAAGCTGCAAATTTTTCCAGGTGAGCTTATTAGATGGCCCCAAGACCCATTATTTTCTAGGTGAAAGCTTTGGTTAATACCTTGGCCAGTGGCAAAGTGGTGTTAAATGATTGAATACACCACCCTGGCTCTCAGTTGTATGGGTTGGTGTTTAATGGTATTCAAGGCAACTCAGCAAAGACCTTGAAGAGGTTTGTTTCCATAGCTTGAACTGGACACCTAATGGGTTACTTTTAGGATAGGCACTGTATATTCTTCAGGCAGGCCAAAACCTGCATAGAGCAGTCAATAAAGGGCTACATTAATCTTTAGTTTTACACTTGACAGCACAAAAGGAGCAGCAATATCCAGCAACAGTCAACACTTTGCTTTCCTGAGAAGGCATTCAAGCTGAGATTGAGGAAATTATATTAMGGCTCTCTTTCGCAGAGGATGAGACCCTTCCCACCACTAGAGCTATTAGTGAAAACCTGCCAGATCTCTCATGCAGGCACTGTATAAAAGGACCTCCAGTGCAGATTGCACAGGCTGGCCCAAAGACAGTACACTCTCCRTATTAAAATACTTTCTCATTAATCTCACCAAAGCCATTCAACTCACAACTSCCACTGACCAGAAGGAAATAGAGCTGCAGAGTGATTGCAGTGGCAGGAAGGGGAAGAGAAAAGAAAGCCTCTGTGGGRTCCATCTGCTGCAGCATGATATGGGAACACAGTTTTGTGCTAAGAAGTGGAAAAGGATCTTCGGCCCTTCAAGTGAATCTACCCAATGATTGATCCATAGCCCTGACACTTGGGAATAGTCTCTGAGGATTTCAGGCATCCAGGGCTTTTATACACTGGGACTTACACTGACACCCAGCCTGGAAACTTCTGCTTGAGAATAACCTGATGGCTGTAGAATTTATTTCTGAGTAACATACACTTATTCCCAGTGAGAATATCCTTACAGGGTGCTAACCAGAAGCAATATCTCATTTCAACTGCAGACTCCACTGCAACCCAAATCAGCTGCTGAGCGTAAACAAGCCCTTTTTTCTGAGAAGTGGGAAGAGAACAAAGCTTGCCATCTTTTAAGGACAACTCATGGAAGGGATGCTGTGGGGCCTCAATGGTACATTTGTGTAGTAAAGACCAAAATCTCTGGCTCACAGCAACAACATGTGAACTTGGACAGGCGGCTGCAGCTGCACTTGGCAAACAAAMAGTAGTAACCTAAGCCTGACACTCCAGATGATGGTTATTGAACTAGTGTCTTCATTAACAGCCTAGATGCTGGCAAAAGGGCGTGAGGAAGACAAAATAGAAGTTTAATTAACTTAACAGGAAAGGAAAAATCTCCTAGATAAAAGGAAAAGAGCCACTTCTGAGCCAAGTGTTTAAAGGGTTCTCAGACCTTCCCAGGCCAGAGAGTGTCTGTGTGTAATGCTGACTTCCTTCCAGCTCTGTCTGTGCCAGAAATAACTTGTCAATGGAGTATATCTTATTAGTGTACCTTTTATCAAAGCCRTTCCTGCACAGGAAAGTGATACTTGCTGCTGACGTGCTGCTGGCAAATGAGGAAGAGGGAAGGTGTGTTTATGAAGACTGGAACACGTTCTRCTGTCCTTCCTGAATCCCTGTGAGTGTCTGCAGACTTGTAATGGCACGAACTGAAAACT
Organism: Malurus melanocephalus; assembly: GCF_030028575.1. Lineage (NCBI taxonomy): Eukaryota > Metazoa > Chordata > Aves > Passeriformes > Maluridae > Malurus > Malurus melanocephalus. Next base: position 522,921 of record NW_026623440.1, read on the forward strand.
TMCAAATGAGAGAGAGCACCTGTCCACCAAGGCAGGAGGGGATCTGCAAGGATTCATTTGGCTCTTCAAGATGCTGGGTATTTTCAGCATCTTTTAAAGGCTCGTTAGCAGTTTACATCGTTGATATTGTCACTGGTGTCATGTTGTTCCCAGTCACAGCAGAGGGAACCCAGAGTGACGACTGGGTCATCACTTTACAACACACTGAAATGTGGCCAGTCGGACTGTACACACCAAACAGCCTCAAGACACAAACACATAACSACTTGAGCAACACACAAGTCACTGGAATTTACACCAGTTGGACAGAGATGAGAAGACAGAGTGGATTAGAGACACAAAGTCAGTAGAAAGAAGGAAGAAAGAGATCGTGGATAACCTACTGGTGGAGATAATTTCCCTGCTGAGCAATAGTTCCCATACCAACAATTTCTGAGCAAATTTCCAACAGTAACTACAGGAAGGTTCTTTGTCTGACTTTGGGGATTTTTCTGTTTACCAGCTAGACTCCATATGAGACCTTTGGTCCAACCTCAWAGTGCAGAGTTCTGTGGGTCCAGAGGAGATGACAGTACTAAATTTATTGCCCAAATATCATTAAGGATGGAATGTAGTCCTTTCCAAGAACGAGTGAGACACTCTTCCCACAGCCAAAGAGAGGGGCTTTTATCTATTTCCTTCTACACACAGGCACCCTCCTGCCCCCTCACTGTGCTGCATGCATATAGCCATTTCCTGAAACATTTCAAATTTGTTTTCCTTAGGTTATTTGTGTCTACAGCCACCAGATGGTCTGTGTCAAAGCTGGTATGTTCAACATATTATTCCATTATCCTATTACGTTGAACATGTCCTTCCTCCCGTGAGAGCTGTTAAGATATCACCCTTACAGAAAAGAGGCAGCTTTAGTCTCACTGTCACCTCCTTTCTCCTTCTGAGTAACACACTATCCTCAGTGATTCTATAGCACATAGAGAACATTCTAGTCTATCTTGATATTCTGTTCATACTGTCAAGAAATAATATCTGGCCATTTAATATCAGCTTCCACACTGAATAAACTGCACACATCTATCAGGTGTGATAAAATAAAAAGCTCTCAAGGCTTGATGAAGACAGTGGTGATGCTTTCTTTTTTTCACAAAACGATTTCCTATATTGTTTTATAGAACTCTATAATTTGAAATGATCCTCCATMAAGATACCAGTCATATTTCCAAAACTTCTCTCTTGATCTTATGAAGTCTTGCAAAACATCTGCAATTCAGGTCAATGACATTTAAACTGAGGAAATGGTCACCTTTGGTTTTCCTCTGTGGGCTACTCATGCCCCTGGGAATGGGAGAGCAGAAATTCCTGGCTGGTTTCCATGACCCCAAGGACTGAACATTCTTTGCTTAAGGAGCCTTCCCAACCCCTGCAGCATCTACAACTAAGACAGCTTATGTCAACAAAGATTATTCAAAAGATGCTGTTTCAAGTTGGTAGGGGTAGAAGGGGATGGGAGAGAGACAGAGGCAGAGAAACCCCCACTGATGGGGGTGGRGGCAGCCAGCACAGAAAAGAATGAGCCTACATCAAAGATACACAAGATCTCCTGTGGGAATACTTAATCATTAGCGACAATATGAGCACTAGCTCTTGCTTTTCTCCAAGATGTAAGTCTGGGTGAGAAATACCGTGAACAAAGGACCCTTCTTTTTACATACCAAAAGTAAACATTTTCAGAAAAAATGGATACCCCCCCTTCATTTCCATGTCTGGAGATTTTTACTATCTGCTTACTCATCCTTTACATCCCCTGTTCCTTAATGGGAAGCAGTAACAAGAGTGTCACTCACAAACATATTGACATTCACAAACATATTGTTACTCCTGGTCTCAGCATAATGACAGTCACCAGCATCAGCTCAGGAACTGAATAAAATTAGGTGTTTTTTAAAGCCTTCATCAAGCTAAGGCTGTGCTAATCCAAAGAGCAGTGAAGAGCACATACCTGCTTACCCACACACCCACACTGTTCACCCCCACTCCACAAAGCTTTAGCAGGCACTTCAAGCAGAGGTGAAGATGTGTGAGTACAGTGTACATAGCTCCTTCAAGAAGCACCAAAATTCATAATTGTCCCAGGAAGAGACAGTGTTCTCCTCTATTACTGTTGCAGCCCCTCCAGCTATAGAGTTTTTATGACTCGGTAACACAGGTTGCACATTCTCCCCAGAGATGTGGGCAGTGAAGGTGAAGATTAACAGACATGCACCTCAARCACAGAAAAGTAATTAATAAACTGATATAGGGCAAAAGGATAGAGGCTGTTATGAACAGTTCCTACTGAGAGTGGTTGATGGGTCACCATTTAGATGATGGCAGAGGAGCTCTGAGAGATGTTCTGGCTGAGGAGCCGTCCTTGTGAGCAGCCATTTCCAACAGAGGAGAGCAGCAGTGGAACTGTTACTRTGGGATGGGACAGCTGGGAGCTGCCAGAGAGTCTTACATGTCCTGTAACTCAGACCATATCTTGTATCTCTTCTAATCCACAGGGGTACCATTTCTCATGCCCTTTCTCACTGGATTGCTTTTGTCACCATAAATACAGATGTTCAGGCTTTGGGAGGGAAGAAGCAATTATGCTGAAGGGCTGCTCAACATTGCAAAACAACATCCAGTTAGGCTGTGGTCCTGATGAATTGCAACCCTTCAGAGATTCACTTGGACCTTGCATTCAGTGTACAAAAAATGATACACTATCACATCTGCTGGTYTGTGCTTCTCTGGTCACCTCATGTGCTTAATTTCTTGTTAACTATTGCAGATCTTCAAAGCTTCCTTCTAGCATAATGTAACTTTTCACTGTAAGCAAGATCTCTTCAGAAACCAAACCAATACCTGACTACCGGGGAAGACTCATGTACACAAAGCTGTAGTTTTCAGAGTAGAAGTTCTTCCCAAGGCTATAAGAAAACTCTCAGTGGAAAGATTCCTCATTTCCTACAGGTACAAAGAATCCTGCTCTAGTCATGTTGAATCACAAGAACTTCARTTACCAGTCCTAGAGGATTGCTTGCTTGCAAAGAAGTGATTTAGCAGAATAATAGTATATAAAGGTGAGAGAAGCAGCAGCATACAAATACCTTCTGTCTKACCAGTTTCAAAATGTGCCCAGCCCCTGGAGCCAGAGATTACTGGACAGAGGCTGGGAGCAGCAATAAGAGCTGCCTGCAAATGATATTCCTAAAGATTGTGCAATTTAACCCAGCTCTTATGAAGATGGATGGATGCAGCATGCATTTGTATTGCTGCCTGCTCCACACAATGTCTGAAATTGGGCAGAGGGAGGGAAGACATAGTGCAATTTGCAAATAACTAATATGCCTGTGGCCTTTCTTCACCTTTCCATCTCCTTATGCATTAGASAAAATATTCATATTCCAGGCAATAACCCTTYCCAGTTCAGACCTCAGCAYCCACCTCTTTCTTCCTGCCTCTGAYTTGCCAGTGATTTAGCTTCCCTCATCCATATACTTRGCCTGTAAGTATGTCCTCACTTCCATAAACTCAAACAAAACTTCTTAAATTACTACCATTTGGTCTCTCAGCTGCCTGGTTAAAATTCACAGGTTCCATATGGTCTGGATGAACTCAGACATACGATAAAATTGATGTTTGTTTCTGCTATTCCTTTGTCATATTTCTGTATCTAACTTTTTTTAATACTGTATTTTATTTTAGTTTGTTTAATGTGTACAGCTGCTAATAAAGCAAGGGTCAAATTTAACAACAACAATAAAAAATGTATTTAAGATAATTTCCCTTCTAAAATGTAGAAAACCAGCTAATGCCAAGTCTCTCAGGATGACTTACCTTGCGTAACAATGAGCCCTTTGGGTTTATTGAACTCCATGGCTTGTGCATGCAGGGACATGTTTGCAGTTTAACCAAGGTGAAGAAAAAYAGCACCTTTATGAGTTGCCAGACCAGTGAACAATTACAGCCAAAAATCCTTGTTGCGCCTGACCACAGTTGCTCATCCTTCACCAGCACCTGAACTAACTGAAATACCATAACAAAGGATCGATTATGTTACAGCTGAGAAACCCAGGAATGTCCTCCTGAGCACAATTCCAGAATGTGGTTTGCAAAGAGAGTGCTGAGAGGAAAAAACCCCACAAAGCAAGCAAACAAAGGGGAAGACTCTCCAAAAGAAAAGAGATCTCATAAACATGAGATGAGAAGCCACAAGGCAAAGGGAAGAGCTGCCACCCATCTTGCTGCTGCACTCTGGCAAGGCACTGTCCASTTCAACTAGCCAGAATGTTTTCTGTCTACACCCGAACAAATAAGGACCTGGGTTAATAAGCTTAATAAACCCAATATTCAAAGTCATTTAGAGGCACTTTTGCTCTTAAATTGCTTAATTGCTTTTAAAAATCCTTTGTGGTTGTCTCATTCCCCCTGGACTTCTCCCTGACCCCTCCCTGAGGGCCTTTGTCTTGATGCTGAGTCRAATCGTGTGTCCTGGTCTGAGTCTCCATCATTCTCTCCTTTRAGAGTGGAGAAACCAGCCTGAAGGGAACCACCAGAGAAGTCCACAGARCAGGCTGCTTTACAGACCTGAGATTTCTCCCCAGAATTGAACAGGACTTTATTTCCTCTTGCCTCCCATAGGATGACACATCACAGGTGCCACTCCTCAGGAAAGACCACTTGCATGAGTGTCCCCCAGTCCAGTCCATCCTCAGCTGAATCCAGAACTGACACATCCATCCCTTCTCACTGGGATATTACACTTGGTGCAAGCCTGAATTCACAGTCACCCACAGGTTGTGACTCACACTGGGCCTTGCATATGAACAGCAATAAATGTATTTGATGAGTCCTTACAGAGCCATCTGTAGACCAAACAGCTTCCAGTGTCACCTTCAGATTGGCAAAAYATTTAATCCGAGCGGGGACAAGATTAGAACCTGAGAGCCCACAGACACCAGAGGGAGCACTCACTGCTCCTGTCCTCRGCTCGAGCATCCTGTCCGAGTTCATCAACCAAAAAAGTAAAAATGGCCCTCTGTGGCCACCTGAAAAAATGGAGGTACCACTGTACACAGTGCTGCACTTGCAGTTCAAATGCTGCTGAATTATTAGAGCAAGGTAATGTCCAAATGTGGTGCTTAAGAAGAGCTGTGTTTTGGAGGATGTTTCCCCTGCTGCACTGCCCCAAGCACAAGCGATCACAGCACACATTTAGTCCAGATTCTGGTTTGTGTCTGGAGTATCACTGGAGATGTGGAGATGGAAAAGAGGTCTGGACTGGACTGATGGAGTCACCAATTTTGCTCCCACTTTGCTGCAGTGCTGCTGGAAATCCCTGTGAAGGCTCCATCCCACAACATCCCAGGCTCCACTGTTGAACATGGAGGCAACGCTGAGCTCCCCCATAAAGTGTGGACACTTCTCATGGCAGTCACTAGAGATAAAATACCCATTTTGTGAGCTGAATCCTATCCATTTAGGGGCTGAAAATTCCAGTAAGTACCAAACRTTAAGCAAATAAAAAGTCAGGTGAAATGTCAAGTTTACACTATTGAAATGCAGGGCAGATTCTTCCTGGTCTGTTTACTGGCACGTTACCAGTGGGTTGTTGTCAGCAGTTGTGTCAACCCAGGGTTTCTAGGTCTGTGAGAAAAGAAACAAATCCCTGGGCTCCAGAAGTCACCTTTTCCCCATCATGTGCTTCCCAAGGAACAGGAACAGTAATTGYTTCTACTCTGCAAATCAGACTTATTCAGATGAAAACACATCTTTAGACAACCCTTTCTGCTCCCCCAGCAAGCAAAAGGAAATGCTGTAAATRAGTGGAAAGGCTCAATGCTGCCACTATTTCCTGACTCCTGCACCAAATGAGAGYGCAGGGGTCTGTGATCAAGGAGAATATTCCTGAGGAGAAACTATCTGCAGGCTCTTGAAAATTTCTTATCAAAATGGCCCGCKTGCCTGCACACCCACCTCCGCTTCTGACCTGTTTTCTCCCCTATGATGCTATTCTTTGCTCCCTCTTTCCCTCCTGCAGCTATTTGGCCCAAAGAAATATCAGGGAATCAGCTAGTGTATCCTTGGATGCCAGTGTAAAGAAGTATGGCCAGCCTCAGGGCTCTGCTTGACACACCACAGCATGCAGCTCTTCAGGAAGCAGGAGAACATGGGGCAGAGGAGAAAAAACAAGCAAAGAAACAAAAAGTAAAAAATGGGAAAAAATATGGAACAGATTAACAAGATGAAATTAAAAAAACACCCCCAAAAGTGAGGAGGAGTGGAAGAGTGCAGCCACCTTCAAAACACAGCACAGGTAGAAGCTGGGGAGCATAAGCAGACACAACACTGAATTAATTGGAATAGAAGGGTTTTCTTCTCTTCTTCCCATGATCTCTGCCAGCAGTGCTGTCCTGTTCTCCCACCCACCCATGCAAAGTCAGCTTCAATTACCTTACCTCAGGAACATTCMTTACAGGAAGATGCCCTGTGTGTATCAAATTAGTGCCTTAAGAAAGCCCATTCAGGAAACATCTACGTGCTCCTTATTCAGTTAGCAGGAAGGGATGGACTGGGGATGCCAGCTCAVAGGGAGGTTTTATGCAAACACAGGACTGATGGACTGACAGGGACATGTCCTGTCTACTCTGAATATTGGTGCAGCCTCACAACTGCTTTTGTGCATAAAACCCATCATATTTTAGAGTTGAAAAAAATGTAATCTTAGGTGGAAAGTGCTGGGATGAACAGCTAGGCCTGGAGATACCCACAGGGGACATCCTCTTTTAATCTACATGAGAGACCAAGGCTAATGAGCCTCAGATGCCTTTGGGAGGTGTTTTAACCTCAGAGTTTTGGTATGAACTAATGACATTGAAACAAGCAGCCAAGCCACTTGGAGCAACAACAAAGATAATACCAGTCCAAAATGTTCCCCCTCCAGCTGGGGYTGGGAAAAGGTGAGATTTCCATGTGCAATACACAGAGGCTCTAGATGCTGCAAAATCTACCAGTCAGCTATTGAAACAGCCCCTGACACACTGGTACAAGCCTTCAGCACATTTCCTAAAGTGAGGAAAGGACATAGAGATCTCAGAGGACATARCCACAGAGTAATGCCTCTTTTAGGGACATGGTGTCTCACAGAAATGTCCCATTCTCCTGTTTGTGGTGCCCCAGGGAAATGGGATGTAACAGCTGCCAACAGCTGTGAGCAAACAGGATTGTCCACACAGCAGCTGTAAGGCAATGGGACTGAGGAGAGATAAATTTCTGTCTCTGACAATAGCTAATGGGCTCCAGGCAGACTGGCAGCTGCAAAGCACCCAGYTCCCTGCTCTGGTTCTGCTGACCAGGCACCTTTGGGATTGTACTTTGAGCTGGTGAAGAAAAGAGGCAGAGCAAGTCTGCTTCCATCTATTTTTATACTGCAGATCCATCTGCTGCTCTCCACAGCTGGCAAGGCCTGGAGCTCAGTTTAGATCCTCTCAACAAAAGCCTCTTTATGAGGCATGGGAATCCCCCAGCACTATCAACACCATTTGGATTGGATTGCCCAGGCACGGGCTATTTTGGGCACCACAGGTGGCTTCTCCATCTCACTGAGCACAGGGATGGAGCCAGCAGATGCCTCACCACAACCCTGCTCAGCCATTCCACCGGGGACAAACTGAGCAGTGTGAATGCTCTGATAAACCCATTGGATCGGGGGAACAGGACACAAAGGGAAGAGTTCAGGGAATGGATGTCCCAGATGAGACAGAGCAGAATTTCCATCAACACTCTGAGACTCTGACAACTGCTTTTGAGACAGGTAAACAGAGCAGAGCTGATGAGTCTCTGCCCTGAGCAAAGCATTAACTCACCCCACATCTAGACCCAAGATCTTCATTCCACAGACCCCATGCCCTAGAGAGCAATTCCCGCTCTGTCTGGGCAAAGCAGAAAGCTCCTTTTCTCTCCTCTTCTCTCTGCTGAGGCAGTAACCCCTTCCCTTTTGCTGAGATTTGACATCTGTTGCTCCTGTTGGAGAAAGATCCAAGCTCTGGGTTTGCCTCTGACACACAAGCAGCAGAAAGCTCTCCCAGCCTCTCCTCTCTCTGTTCTCTTACTGCACGGATGCTATTTCCTGTATTTATTTTTCTTGTCTGCTCAGCTGGCCTGGAGGGTCTCACCTGCTGGAAAGATGCCATTACTTCTCTATCTGCAACACTGGCCAAGGGTTAGCAAAAAACAGTTTTAGGTCACTTCTAGTTTCCTTAGGATGCCTGACCACCAGCAGAGGCCAAAGGCCACAGATGCTGAGGGASAGCAGGGTCCTGTGTGTCCTTACCTGGGAGATGACATCAGCAGATGCATCTCTTTAGGAAGCAGGACAGGGATGTTTCATGGYACTGGGATTCATCTGGCTCGGAGAGAAAACAGCCACCTGGAAAACAKGGAATTCATGGCCCTGTCCTAAAGCACCTCCCTTTGGAGAGTGTGAACGTGTCTGTGCACAGACAGAGCACAGCTCTTCCAGGACCTGACTGACACACAGGATTCAGTGTCAGCCACGTCACTGCCGTGTCACCGACCCCAGGACGCAGCCTCATGCTTTTGACGGGAAGAAAGCATTAAATTCTCCCTGGGAGGATCGTATGTCCCACGCAGTGTTTCCAAATCAAACGCTGATGGAAAGATCCTCCTGCAAGGGAATCAGAGACTGCTGTTAACACAGAGAGCACATCCGTTCCTCCAGCCACACAGAGAAAATCTACAGGAACACGATWGCTACAGTCCTTCTGTGCAAATAGAGAATTCAGGATGGGAGAGAAATTGCTTGGGAAGCAAGTGCTCAGAGATAGCAGAYCAGAAGTGTTTCTGATTAAAAGCCTTGATTCCCATGCATTGGCTCAATCCATAAGGAATGGGGGATCTTGGTATAATTTTGTTGCAGATGAATGCTAGTGGGGTTAGTTCTGTGGACTGGAAGGCCTCAATGTAAGTGAGGGATATTGTTGTGTATTTCCTCTGGAAGGAAATCAAAATGCTGTTTCTCATGGCTTCAGAAAGGACGCAGCTGTAGAGCAAGCAGCTGAGTCTCAGCYTTACTTGTGGCATTGAATTACTGATGGTGGGAGAAAAGACTATTTCTGTTTTTCCAATGCAACCTTTAGCATTTTGATCCTTCTGGAATTAGAGGAGGATCTTGAGGAGGGTCTGAGAGTTTTTTTGTCTCCACCCTATTCTGTTAGTTCTTTTGGCATGGATTTAAAGAAAGGCAGGAAACACTTGGAACACTGGACTGCTCCCAAATGGCAGGCACCTCAGAAAGGAGGCAGTCACTTGTCCTTTAAGGTGCTGGCTGCTCTCCTTTTGGGACTCTACCTTTGAATGAGCCACAATCCTTGTGAATTCACTGCAGCTGTCCCTGGGCAGCCTCTCTTGGCCCAGGAATGCAAGCATTAGCCCTCTTCTCCCCAGTGTCTTATGGATCTGCAGAGTAACTACACAGGCCGGTGTGTTGCCAGCAGAGAACAGCTTCAAGTCAGCAACACAATCTTCAGTTGCCTGCAAAGGAGCCTTGTGTATCACAGGGCTGGACCAGGAAACCTGTGATTGCTCACAATCACATTAACAGAGAAGACAGGATGTCAGGGAGTCACTCGGCAGCAGGCAAGTCTCAGAGCTACCATTCCTGTCACCTGTGAAACTGGTCACATTCTCTGGATGATGGAACAGTTTAATATCACAGGATCCAGCGTGTGTGGCAGGGCTGCTCAAGACATTAAACACAGGAAGCAATATTGTTAAATGTCATCTTCACTGCCTGGCAGGTTCTACAGTAACGTGGAAGGTTGGGAGCTTACTTGAGCCCAAGACTCACACCCCTGCAAACAGCATTTCTCCTTGGCTGGACGCTTCTTGCCATGGCCCAGTGGTAAAATGTTGTATCAGCATGGATTCAMAAGGACCTTGACCCAGCCAGGATTAGCGTGGTCAGAGGTGCCGGGCCCAGAGCACCTGCCCTGCAGGAGGCTTCAGCATCTGCCACTGCTCAGCCCTGCAGCACCTCCAAAATAGGAACTTGGCAAACAAAGCCAGCAGAGTGCATTGCTAAGCAGAACATTCTGCCGAGTCCCAACAACRGGACTGCATGTAATAGGGCACTTGCCAATTCCTGAATCAACTTTATTTATTATACACTAGAAAGGTCATGAYGAATCTCAAAAGATAAAATCTGTGTCTGTCAAGCCACCTTCCTTATTTTCATTGGCCCAGACCCTCACGTTCCACACCAACAATAACAGGACATGGGTTCAAGAGGCACCATGAGTGCAGCTTACCCTGAGATGGCCCAGGCTTGTTTTGCATTYTTCTGATGCAGGCTGCTCAATTCTCTTTATTAGGAGGTGGTTTTTTTTCCTGGATGCAGTCACCACACTGCACAAGAGCCCCGCATTCCATGGGAATCCCAAAGAACCTGCACAAGCTTTCACAACTCAGATGATGCCAAATACCCAAATGATACTCCAGCAATACAAAGTACCCAAGATATGCTTAATTCCCATTTAAAATTCAGATCCTGGACCAACACCAGCCCAAAAGATATCCCTGTGACCTCATCAACAGCTGAGGCAGCAAGATACCCCAGGCACAGAGATTTCCTTATTGTCATTATGAGCTGTTACCTAGGAAAGGCAGAAGATTGGAGCTGCCTCAGGCGCTGGGTAAATCCTTGGCAAAACCCAAGCAATTGCAGCTCCAGTGCTGTCAGTGTCCAAGCTAGCATGTTCAAAGGCTTCCCTGGGACCTGGAGAAGTTGCAGTCACCTCTCTGGATTGCAGAACACTCCCMAAAACCACAGTCCCTGCTTTGGAGTTCAGAGTAACAATCTCGGACCACACAGTATGGATCTGCACTCCACATAACCTCATCTTCAGACAGYGTACTCTGAACTTGCAGATGGAAAGTTCTTTTTCCACTCCTTGCCTTTCACTTGCTGAAAAATCACCATGCTACTCTCAGACTCAAGCTTGGCTTAGATTGCTTTCTTTGACATCCTGCAAGAACTCCAGTTCTTGAAATGAAATTCTGATTTTCTCTGATCTGGACAGCACTTTCCTGACTGCAGGATCTTTGCAGTGACCACCACAGTCCCAAAGCAGAGAAATGACTGCATCCTACAGCCAAAACTCCTTCAACAACTCCACCCACTGGGTCATTTYTGAGGAAACATCTCCAATATCCAGAAGTGCCCCCCTTTCTTATCAGAATGGCATTAAAGAGGAGATTGGGAAGTCAAGGAGGAACAGAGCTCCACTTACTATTCAGCAAGACTTCAACCTGCTCTGAGTCACATCATCTAACCTGAGATGCTCATTTGTGGGATCAGAGAGGATTTCCTCGAGGATCACTCTGAGCTGGCAGAAATCTGTCTCCAGGAATCTCACTCYTCACTTGGTCACTTCAGTCAAACACAAGACTGGGGGAACCTTTCCTGTGAAAGAAATTGTGATGTCCACAGGGCCTCAGAAAAGGTGCTCGGAGCTTTTTAACTTCCTGAAACTTCCTGAAACACATTCAGGCTTCCTGTTTGGGGGCAGAAGTGACAAGGAAGATCCTGCTGCTTTAAATACTGTGAAAAGCTCTTTAGCAAAAATCATTAGCAGGGAAAACCTACTAATCCACCACAATCCCATACTACTTCACCATTCAGATATGTCAGCACTTTCCCAATGCTGCAGTCAGCTCTTTTCTCCAGCAGAAGTCCTGCAAAGTCTAATTGCTGTGGGTGACTGAGCCAAGGTGTGGATCTCTGAGCAGAGATTTCCAGATCAGGCCAATTGTGTTGTTAAGCTGGGAGCTCTCTCTGTTCTTCCAAGTTCTCTTTCTTAGGTACAAGCATTGTTCCTCTGGGCTCCTGCAGACGCCCATTGTTCCCCAGCTCCCRGCCTTTGATGCTGTGGAACAAAACGCACAGTGTTTGCGAAAGGAGGGAAAATCAAAAAGCTTTTCAATCACACACTTGGTTGAACAGCTCGGGCACAGCTGGCTGCAGAGCACCAGGCTGCCAGCACCTCTCCAMAAACTGGGACCTGCAGTGAGGAGGCCTCGAGCCCAGCTGCAAAGTGACCCAGCAGAGGGAATTAGTGGTGGCTGATGGTTATCTGGTGAATGTTCATTCCAGGACCTCCCAGTTCCAAGTGCTCCTGGATTGTACAGACTTTCACTAACCTCCTTAGACACACATTTAGTAGCTGCCAGCTGGAAGAAGCTGGAAATTAGTCCTGCTTCAGCATTGCTCAGATTTGACTGGAGAAACACCACAGTAGCATCTAGATTCCCTGCCTCCATTTCCAGACTAATTTGGCTGGCAAGAACTGGGCACAAGTCTGGGAGGGTGACAGTGTGAGGTGCAGCACAGGGCCATGTGGAAGGAGAGCCAGCAGGGTGGGATGGCCCAGGCACAGCAGGCAAAGCTGTTCATGGTGCAGCCATGGAGCCTCGGTCCTGCTGTGAACAGCCCCTTCCTGCCAGGAATACAGCTCTGAATTCAGCCCTACCTCATGTTCCATACATGGCTGTGAATGATTTCTACTGCCACCATGACACATCCCAGCATGGCAGAGATGGCACAGAGGAGTCTTCTTGTCCATTTGGGTCTGCCCCTTTGTCCAAGCTAATCTCTTTTGCAAGAGCACAGGCACAGGGAGAGAGCTCTCCAGAAGGATCAATCTATGGAGAAAGCTAATAATAGAATAAGAAAATACTTGCACACAAGATCCAGCCAGCCGGATCTTCCTGGGACAAAGGCACTCACACTSTCTTTTACAAATATATTTTATTATTTTAATGCTTATTAAGAAATGTAACCAAGACAGACTCCGCAGCACCAGCGGCTCCTCACTGCCCAGCAGTCTGATGACTTCACAGATATGAAAACTTCACAGATTCAAAAAAACCTTTGGTCAATGCACTTTAAATACATTTGCATGCACAGGTTCTCCCACCCCCTTCCCCCCTCCCCCCCCAGTGGTAACTGACAGAGGGAAAACAACACCTATATCATAAAACATTTAAATTAAAAGAGTAATTGTTTCATACTGACAGCATGTGCAGCAGGTTGTTCATAGTGTCTTGGTTTGCAGACCACAGAGAACCTCTCCACAGGGCAGGGCAGGAACACCAACTCCTGAGACAGTGGGGGAGTGAAGGATGTTCTCAGAGCAACAGGTTCCAGTCTTGATTTTAACACATCCTTGTGTGAACAGTCCCAGCAGGCAARATGGGGAGTTACACACAGCATTGCCCCAGTTTGGGGATTCTCATCTGTCAGGGTTAGTCACCTCTCATGCAAATGAGGAACTGCTGATATTTGTTACTCTTGATGTGTTTTACCATGAAGACAACCAGAAGCTCAGGGCTGGAAAGAAAAAACTCTGAAATGACTCAGTGCAATTTGATGCCCAAAACATTGGGAGAGAACTGACTTTTAGAGGCAGCTGAATTTAGCAAACACCACTAGAGAGTATTGCATGCAGGTTTAATGCATCGCAGCACCACTGCAACCTGTTTGTCCTTCYACAGAACTTGGCTGGATGGATTTGGTTAAAGGCAGGCACCATGCTCATGAAGCAGAAGGGGATTGGCAATTCCTGAATGTGCTCATGAAATGGGACAATGTACCTGAAGGACAGAATCTGTGAGAACCATCCCTGCCTTGGTCAATRCAGACCATACAAATCAACCTTCTGCACACTCCCAGCAGGGCTGATCCTTGCAGTGACCCCAGGAGAGCTGTAGGGCTGTACATTCCTTCCAGTGTCCTTCCTCAGCAAGTTACAACTTGGTCTCAAGCCAGCATCATCTTTACATCCCACAACACCTCCCAGCACATTCCTATTCCCCTGAAATCCTCCCAARCACCTTCCCTACAAATCCTCCTTCACCAGCAAGATTTCCTGTCCATCCCGACTCTCCCTAAGAGTGTCCCACACCTTAGAGACTTCTCTGTACCCACCAGCATCCTCTGAGACYTCTTTTCAAAACATGATCAAAGGTTCAGACTATTCCATGTCACTCCAAGTCCACCTGCACCTTAGCACCAACTGGGATCCGTGAGAAACCCTTTCTGTCTGCAGCATTCCCAGCTGTCCCACCATGCCAAATTGCTTCTCAGATCAAGAGCTGCAGCTCARGCTTGCACAGAACTTTGAAATATCGCTGATCCAAAAGGCACTCTGCAGGACACAGCTGTAAGTGCATTGATTTGCACACACAAAAARCAGTGCCCTGTTGAGGAGAGGGCCCCAAGAACTCATGATAAAATTACTCCTGGCAACTGATCAAATTTTGCTTTCTCCAAAACTCTTATAAAGCAAATAAACCCTGGAGCCTAAGAGTCTTCAGGGAATRGTGAAATTCATGGAATGGCTTCACACCAAATGAGGCACCACATCTCTATGCATCTTCAGACTTTTTTAGCAAGAAGCTCTCATTCAGTGAAATTAGTCTCTTCTGACCCCAGCTCCTACTCTCTGGACCCCCTGCACCTTGGATTGCCAAGGTCTTCTCSAGCCTGTCCTGATGGTCTCCTCATTCTTGCCTTTGTCTTGGTACCATTTGTGTTTATGCAGAGGAGCTGGATTGGCTCCACATTCTCCAGCTGGAAGAACAGGGGGGACATGAGTGGTCCTATGGAGTCTGGAAGGCAGGTACRTCTCTAGACTGAAGGGGTGCCAGGAGAAAGGAAGAGCACACTTCATTGAGGGGACCTATTGCTGCTTTTTTTTTTTTTAAAGTAAAACAAACCAAAAAGCAGTAAGCCCTGAAATTATGATCCATAGGAAACATGAAAGAAGAATTCCAAAATTCTGTTCAAAAGGTTCCTGCTCTCCCCAACAACTGCTTCAGAAACCTCCTCTGAGGGTCCATCTCAGCCATATGTTTGCCAGAAGGCCCAGCATGATGTGCAGCTGCCATCCCTTCCTTCCTGTGACTGCAGACAGCTCCACAAACCACGCTCTCTGTACCCTGCACTTCCTCCTGCACACAGCCCACCCCCTYCACACACCCTTCTCACTTCCAGCCTGGATCACTAATATTGAAAGGGACTGGACACACTTAGGGGCAGCTCAAGCTACAACACGAAAGCTAAATTCAAGATATCTGGAAAGTCATTAAGCTCGCTTGGTGATCTGGTTGGATAGGAAATTTTTCCAAAGCTACAATCCTAAGTTTGTCCATCAACACAGATCAACTTGATYCTTGTGGCAACCAAGCAAGAAACTGCCAAAAGTGAGCGTGGAGATGCTCAGGAAACAATAGAAAGCAACCAGCCCACAGCAGCTGCTGAAAGTGTGATACAATGTGGTCCAAACCATCCCTTGACAATGGCAGCTAAAGCTCAGTAGGAGACGTTCTGCACTCGTGTGTGTTCCAGCACATGAGCAGTGCTGGTATTTTCCCACACTTCCTTCCCTGCTCTGCTTCTTTGTGGACCTAATTGTTATTGACATGAGTGCCGGATGTAATCTTGTGTTATTCTTAGAAACATTTCAGCTCCCAGCTGAGGCCTGAAGAGAACTGCCCCCCATTTTCCTGAGTTCCTCTGCCACTGTTACAGGAGGTCAGAGAAGCCATCACACAAATAACCTACAGAAATATTCCATCAAGAAAGATCAAGGGTAACAAGATCCCGAGTCACCCTACAGAGGAGCTCCTATGACGTCAGTCACAGGGAAATGACGTTCCTTAATGGTGCTGGGGTGATAATCCTCTCCTCTGATGTCAGACTATGGGCAAGAGCTGTGCCAAGAAAGCAGCAGTTCAATTAAACCATGAAGTCTATGTGTTACAAACTGGCCCATCTTTCTCCTGAGCACCATTGTGGCAGCCACATCTTTTTATCCATCTCACGGCAAGTTTTGTGCTAGCCCAGAGCAGCCATGCATTCAAACACATTCAGCATGACAAACTTCTCCCCACCTTCGGTAGGGACACTGGCAAAAAGAAAATTATCCTCAAAATAAAACAGATTTTCCATTTTAATACTTCACAATATATAAAATAAACATGGAATAAGAACACACCTAACCTGCTCTTCCGCAAATATCAAAATCCAGTTTCCCTTGGCTTCTGAAATGTTAGTGGACAAATACAAGAAGGAGTCAGATTTGAGGGATGAAATTTCTAAAGTCTTCAGCTAGGGAATGAGCTTCAGATCCCTGGAATTACCAGACCTTTAGTTTCCAGTAGGACCACTACTGCCTGTCTCTCCATAAGGCTGGTAGTWTTGGAATGTATTATTTGTCAGGAAAAAAACCCAAACCAGACAGTCTTCAGGTGGAATTTAAGCTGATGTGTGTTTCTGCTGTCCTTGAGCTGCCAGAGTTCCTGTGACACAGAAAATTATCCAACTGCTGTGAAACACCTCTGCAGCAAACCACATCAGCACATACACTTGCTGCAGCATGAACTCGCCTGTTCTCTTCTACAGAAAAAAGAAACTGCAGTTTCTAAGATAAGTTGCAATACTACTGACACCTTTAAGTTTATCAGAGAATGAGTATCTTGTAACCAGAGAGGCCCATCTCTGTTGGCCTCTGCACAACAGGGACACATCACAGGAAACAACTGAAATCACAGGAGATCAGGTGTTTAAATAGAGCTGGAATGCCAAAATTAAGTGGAAGGTATGTGTGTGGGCTGCYCCCTATGCCAAGAAATAAGAAAAAGATCCCACAGCCTTTTGAGTGAGGTTAAAAATGACTGAAATATGGAATATTACCTCCCCTCATACACATTGGGGGCCATGGAAAGAATTTGCATTCTAGGAGCTCAGGAGGACAAGCACAGAGACAGGGGAAAGCAGAGGGTGGCACCAACCTACAGACAGCTCACACACCCACAGCCCTGGCCTGCAGCACCATGTCCTGCTAACAGCCAAGGGAAATCTGTGTTACAGGGGCTGCTTTGGTGGATTTTTGGACAAAGTGGAGAGCTAAGAGCTTATATTTGCCTTGTGCATCTGGAACAYTGAGTGCTCAGGGAATGGATATGAGTTCTTGCCCATCTCTTATAATTTAACATAAAGTAACCCTATCACATGGAAAAAAACCTGAGCAACCTGTTGCAGTATAAGCTCTAAAAACATGAACTGAAAGGCAAAATGCCATGGTTGAAAGTATCCAGAGCTCCCATCAGGTAAATTCCTTCCCTCTCCAAGCAGCTCCCAGCATCTTTCCTGACAATAGATTTTGCTATTCCCTTTCTGCTTGTTGCAGGGCCACAGTACCGAGAGGGCCCTTCCCAGCTGCCCTGGGTTATTCAGGGAATGCTTCCAGCCATGCTTCTATTTCCATTGGTAAAGACAGCAAAACCAACATACAACCACAGGCACAGTACAGCACAATGTCACGAAATCCCTGCAACAGCAGTCTCCCAGTGCTGAACGTGGAATGCCATCCTCGACCTTGACACTGCTCTTGGTGACAGGTCAYTGACAGGTAACGTGTCCCTCCTTCCTTAGTCCACCTCAGTGGTCTCTTGGCTTTTCTCCAGTCTGGTATTCAGGATCATCCAATAGTCCTGGATATGGACCCCTTTCTTCACAGCAATCTGAATACACTGCTCTCCCCCCGCCCCCCAACTTCCCTTTMTGCCATGGCAGAGGTCACCAATGGAAAGAAAATAATTCTACCAGGAAGACTTTGAGAGTCTCATCAGGAAACATCAGCTGCGGCGAAGGCTGCTCTTTCCAGATCTGAGTAAGACACCTGGGCATCAATTAGCTCTTCACTGTGAAGCTCCCTGTTCAGGCGTGCGTCTGAGAGAATCCCATTTTTGCAGGAATGTGGGAGATGCCCATTTGTCTCCCGGTCCAGAGCATTTCCATTCTGGTGCCACTCCAAGCCAGCTTTGCATTTGTTCAAGTCCTGCTTTTCGGGATCCCTGTGGATCTCCCCGTTGGTGTACASCTCTAGCGCGTACTCACTGATCCGGATGCTGGCGTTCTCCGCGTCCCCCCCGTGGGTGGAAGTCCTGGAGCTGGCTGTTCCTGCCTTGAAGGGCTCCTTGCGGCCCAGGATGTGCTGGCTGATGATTTTACGGAAGGTGTATCGGAACTCCCTGATCCGGTAGGCATAAATTAGGGGGTTTACAACCGAGTTAGCGTGAGACAGGATAATGGCCAGATACATCAGCCACAGGGGAGCGTGGGCACAATTTGGGCAGAAAAGGGTAAAGCAGTTGATAATGTGCAGTGGAAGCCAGCAAAATGCAAACAGTCCAACAATGATGGCTAAAGACTTGGCTGCATGGACTTCCTTCTGCAGCGTGGAGCGGGAACGCTCCCCGTGTACCATGTTGTTCTCCATCTGCTTGAGCTGGCGCCGGGCTGCCATGAAGATTTTCAAGTAGATACCGAACATGAGAAGGAGGGGCAGGAGCACACAGGCAAAGAAGTTGTAGTAGACCATGTACTCCATGGTGACCACGGCCTCRAAGAGACAGGCCACCATGCTGTCGCTGCAGTTGATGGGAGAGGACCTGTTGGAGCCCAGCTCTTCGATCGGGGTGCGTTTGTGCCACCCCAGCATTGGGGTCAGGCCGATGATGAAGGACAACACCCAGCAGATGGCAATGATGCCTTTGGCTCGAGAGCCTGTCACCAASCCATTGTACCTGTAAAGAGGAGGAGATGGGATCTTTATCAGTGTCATTCAACAAGCTCCTGGCACCCACAACCTCCCAATGGGTGCATATTCCAAAGACAGTGAGAAAGGTACCTGCTGCATCAGAGGGGCCTTTGAACTGCTGTGCAGAACCCATGCAGCACAGCAAGAGCTCCATGGTGACACTGASAGCCACCTATTTCCCTACCCTTTCCTTCAGGGAATGAGTAGTTGAGAGAAAGGCAGGGAAATTAATTCACTTTTCATCTGTGCTCCTTCACTCCACCAGTGCTCTTGGGCATGCACAAAGGTCTTGCAGCCTGGATAACCAACAGCACTGCTCTGACCCTGGTGATGAAGATCACWGTGGGTCTCTTGCTGAAAGCTGAGGCAGTGTCTCCTTCCTRGCAAAGGAGCAGCCTTTTAGCATGGAATTGTTAGGGCTGTCTTGCAGCAGATYTKTAAACCAAATAACACAAAAGAASCTGGWGGYACAGTGCTGCTAGCCCTGAGTCCAYRTTCTGGTGCCCTCCAGGAAACCCTACAGGCTCAGCAGCAGCAGCCAGGTTGGCCTTGCAGAGCACCTCACCCTGTTCCACCATGGCACTTGCAGGAATGCCAGCACCACCACTCCTCCTGAAATAACAGAGACAAGTCAGCAGCTTTCCTCACCAGCCCAGCTAAGCTGAGCCCATGTCTTTCTCAGAAAGGAGGAATGAAGCTGAGRACAATGCTCTGACTGCAGCTGTGCCACGGCTGCACTGCACACACCAAAGGGACCTCAGTGGTGGAGCTATTGATATGCCTGGCTGATGCCAGTGCTTTTAACAGTAAACTCTCCAAGATCTGTTGAAATAAACAAAAAGCAACCTGGTAAGAATCTGACAGCGCTGCAGAGACCTTGGCTTGTTTGAAATATCAGCCAGTTCCCAAGGCCTCACAGGTTACTGCGAGTCCTGAGCTGACTCTGCCAGTTCTTCCCTCTGAAAATGTAAATCAGGGCAGCAGTTTAGCATTTCAATGCAATTTCCTTCCCTGGGTAATGCTCAGCATGGAAAGTAGATGGCTGGATTCCCACATTGTCCAGCATAGGTCCCACACTGCACTTGACCCCATGAGTCTGTGATCGGACGGTAGCKCTGGGCTCCCAGTGTTTACCCAGTGCTCCTTCTCCTTCTGTCCCCAGAATTCTCTCAGAAAACAAACATTAAAAGAAATAATACAACAAGCCCCAGAAATCTTTCCATGCCCTAATGAAATAATCGCTCCCACAGGTTCATGCTCCTATCTCAACTCAAGYTCAGGACAGGGGATGAGAGAGGCTGCTTTTGTAAAGAATGGAGATCCTGCACATGCTTAAATCCCTGCTGGTGTGCCTTGGAAAAAACAAGACCCATCAGCCTTGACTCTCCCTTTCTCACTGTATTTCAGAATCAG
Organism: Malurus melanocephalus; assembly: GCF_030028575.1. NCBI lineage: Eukaryota > Metazoa > Chordata > Aves > Passeriformes > Maluridae > Malurus > Malurus melanocephalus. The sequence continues at coordinate 543,041 of NW_026623440.1, forward strand.
AAAAGAGTGAGTGGATAAGGGAGCCAACCACACAATTCCCAGCACCCAAAACACACATAAATTGTCCTTCCAGAAATGAAAGAGGAATTCTGCTGATTCTGGGGGAGRAAAAGGTTTTTTCCAGCAATTAGTGGATCCTGCCCAGTGCTTAAGGGATGCAAAGGGCACAGCCTGGATGGTAGCAGAGAGCTGCTCACATTCAGGCCTCATCAACACATCAAAACAGCATCTGTGCTTTGAAATGTACACTCAGGGAGCAAGAAAGTGGCTGAAGGCCCCTTGAAACTTGGAAAAGCAAAAAMCAAAACAAAACAAAAAGAATACTAAACCAAAAAAACCACCTCACCAAAACCCTGCAGCYCTGGAATTAGCTACATCTTGTCAGAGGAATTTTGAAATCCTGCAGCTGTTATCCCACGACTAGAGATGTCCCTTCCCCTCCACTAAAAATATATCCATTACTGCTCCAGACAAACACCTCCCCACACTTCCCCCTCCCTCTCACCCTCTGGGGATTCCCATGCAAGAAGCTTTACAAGGCTTTGGAGCAGCACTCARCCCAAACAGCTTTCCAGCTGCAGTGTGCTGTGCTGCAGTGCWTGTCCACAGCACCTTKCTCAGKATCTCCAGGTGTTAAGAAAGGAAGMATCTCATGACACAGTCMATRGTCTTGTGTTGGCCACTGAGAAGTGTTAATTTGTTTAGGAGAGCTTAATTTCTAGGATGCACGTGAGGCACCTCTGACTGACTTGGCTGTGGTAGGGTTATAGTCCAGATGGGCTTTCCTGGACTCTTTCCTTTTATCCACTTAGAGATGTCACTGAAGACACTGTGTACATCTCTGTGTACTTKGTCTCAGTATCTTTCCAGGCTCACAGCAGCCAGGCCAAAGCCACTCTCCCTTTCCCCAGTGCTGCAGAGCTCCACAGGGTAATTTCAGGGCTTCCCAGACACATTCCCATCATGTGAGTGCAGGAGACACAACCTGCTGAAAGGAGCTGGCCACGCCTGCAGCCCACGTTCTGCACAGCTGGAGGTGACTTTACAGCATGCCTGATGTGTCCAGACAGCACTGGATTGTCTGTGCTCCAGCAGYTCTGATTCCTGGAGATAATGCACTTGCTACACTAACTACCATTTCTACTCCTGAAATTCAAGACATAAAGGACATTAGGGATGCTCATGGTGGCACTGGGTTCAAGGATAGGGTCACCTGCCTCCCCTAGAAAGTGAAACCAGCTTTTGCAAACACATGAAAATGTGAATGTTTTCTCCAAAATAGTTTCACCTGTCGTGCTGCTCTCCCAGCCACCCAGCTGGCAAAATGACTGYAGGAGAACAGCTGCCCTTGGTGAATGTACAGCTCCCCTGGGCTGCTGAGAGTAACTTGGCTGGGGATGTGACACTTCTGGGTCCTTGGACTAACTGTGTGTCATGGAGGCAATGATTCCTGTGCAGAGTCTGTGAGACTGGGTGGAAGACAGAGCTGGTATAAGAACCACAGAGTCTTCAGGGAGGAGGTAAAATCTTTGCATACATTGTGTGATAYGTGGCTGGCCTAACTCACCATCACAGCATCCTGCTGCTTGCCTTCCCAACCCTCCTCTGGACAGCACTGCACATCCTCTGCCAGGAATGGAGCATTCTGCAGACCTTTTACTGCATCCCCCAGAAAGCCTGTGCTCAGCTGAGGGCTTTGAGCTGAGTTCCAGCAGTGCTCAAAGGTGTTTGACAAATCACTACAAAACGCTGCTCCCTGAGCACGTGCACTCAACAGCCCACACCYCAGGCAGCTGCAGCCATCGGGGACTGGAGCGAGGAGGAGTTCAATCCCTATTACCTGTACCCGGAAATGAGAGACACTGGCAATCCCACATCATTCAGGAAATCTGGATGATTTGGCAGGGCAAGAAATCAAAGCGCCAAATCATGCACCAACTAAACAACCTTTCCCAAAACCCTGGGACCCAGGAACCTTTCTCCCCTGTTCCCAGGTACAAACTGATCATAGTGCTTGCCCGTGCTAGGGAGGCAGAGCAAGTGGGATCCCACAGGTGGTSCCCATCATTTCTTCTCCAAGCAGCAGAAGCAGGAATGATGGGCAGACACAGTTCTGCTCACAACACAATCAGCTTGCAGAACAAAACCTTGGTAACAGTGAGTTGTGTGCAGCCCATGAAGCCACTGCTTTCAAAGCTGTGCCCACGTTCAAAGGAGGAGGAATTACACTTTTCTCATACAAGAGTGAACCTGCCCTAAACCTATTTAACATGAGCACATGTWGGAAATGCCTGCCATAAAGTCAAAAGGTTTATGGCGAGCAGAGACAAAAATAAGTCCACATATGGCTCAAAGTGACAATAAAACATTAAATCCCTGATTCACTGGTTCACATGCTTACCTATGAGCATTTCAGAAGGCAATCCTAGAGAATTAAAGCAACCACTGAAACAGAATGTTCTCAGCTCAGCACAAAGGTCCCTTGCACATCTATACTTCATTCAGGRTTGGTGCTCACCTTCCCTATTTTTCCTGCTCCAGACTTTGAGAAGCCAGCTCTTCATGTCCTCTGGCAGAAAAACATCCCAGTGCCACCTCAGAGCTGCAGTTTAAATCACCACCACATGGGATAAATCAGCCCCAGAGTTCCAAACGTCAGGGAGCTGCACCTTAATAATGTTTTCCCAGAGGAGCATGGCAGCAGCAAAAGCAGCTTTYATCAGAGGAGAAGGCTGCAGTTGGCACTGTGTGACCCGTGTGCTTCGTGCCTGAATCCAGCACACAGAGCAAGCAACAACCTCAGCAACCTCAGAAAACTTTTCAGTCCGGYTGCAGGAAGGAAAATTGCCCCTTTCTTTGCAGAGCTACCTGTCCTTCCCTGGGAATGTCTTTACCCAAATGCCTGCACAGCAGCACGTGGCTGGGCACGGTGCCCGCAGAGCCTTTGCTGGCACCACGGAGCCTGGAAAGCAGCAATTGTTCTTGGCCCAGGGCTCTATCCTGGGGCTCAGACTCACAGCCAATTTTGTTCAGAGCACCCGGGGGTTCGATATCAGCCGGTGCAGGTTTTCAGGTACCTGSCATGGGAGAAACCTCATTTTGTCCTGAAGTGAACAATGCCTGGGGCTCCCTGCCTGGGGAGTGCCTTTCTGCCACTTGCAGAGTGTTACACTTGTGTAAGAYCTGGCAGAATTAAACAAACTGCTAGAGAACTTGTGGAAAGTTTACCAAATTCTACACAACATTTTAGTGGTTTGTAAGGCAGAATCCATAAGATATTTACAAATTAATTTTAGCCATTTTAAAATTTCAYCTATAAATGTCTTTTCTCACTGCAGTTTTTAGGAGGAGGGTCTTTTCTTCATGGAAAAATAATTTCAAAGGTAACTCTAATAATATATTGAGGGGTACAAAACCAAGCAGTAGCAGAAAACCCACTCTTCTGCCWTCTTAACACTGACAGTTTATTTCTGAAGGAATACACATCCACATATGCAGTTACCTTAATTAGGACAAATCAGACATGAAATATTTAAAGAGAAACAAAAGAATAAAAAGKTTTGGCTCTTATTTGTTTCACCAGAGTGAAGGAAGTGTGACTTATTAAAGAGCTAATGAATATTAGCAAAACCTGGTGTTRCCTTTCATGTCCTGTGAACAGGAGAAGGGGCTTTCCCAGGTATTAAAGGATGGAATGAAAACAACACGTGGTTAGTGGCAGAACTTCCCTTCAAATTGTTTGACCCATTTGTGAGATAGACAGGTATTAGAAAAAGAAAAAAAACCATGAGGATGTGGGCAATCTAAATTATACCACATTTCCCTCTTCACATAATCAGCTTTCACTTTCTCATGTGTCTGAGACTATAAATCTAATGCTTATTCACCCATAAATTCTTAAGGGGAAACACAGTTGACAAGTTCATCACTGCTGCTGTGAAAGGACAAACCAGCAGAGGACAGGGAGGAGGAGGAACCCATTTATTTACCTGTGGGTTTCTGCATCCAATCAATCCCTCTGTTCCTGGGRCGGAAGAGGGTGTGCTCTGTTTTTTCCAAAACAAGATAGTGAAACCAGTGTCATGCCCAGCATGATGTAGTTTGGTTTTTCTAAAAGACTCTTTACCTTGGCTGTTCCAGGAAATTACATTTTCAAGACAATATAGTTACAGTGATAGCCCCAAAATGGGCAGAAATCCAGATTTTTAAAATCCCTTTCCTGGCAAGTCATCCTCTAGCARTAAGAGTACTTAAACTGTCAGCAAAAGTCTTCAGAGTTAGCTCATGAGAGATGAAATCAAGACATTAGCCCTTCTCAAAATCATTTCAGAGGCAGCTCCCAGGGCCCTACATGTTTTCTTGTACCATTTATCATTGTTTTGGTTTATAAACTGAAATCCTCTATAGCAGAACTGTAGAAAAGTGGAGACAGGCCAGTTTCAAGCTACCTAATTTTGACAGAGTTTTCTCTGCAATGGAATGGAGCAGKTATTCCTTCCAACTCCATCAGAACTAAGAGCTGTAACAGGTATGATCAGTAGGGTTTGGAACCCACCCATTAATGGTAATGTTATACATTACATTAAAGGTGATTTTACAGCAGCACAAACTTGCTGAGGYGAGGCTTCAGGAAAGACTTGGCTGCCCTGGTCCACATGGAAAGGCAATTTCCACTCTCCATGGCTCCTATTCTGGTCTGAACAGAAGGTTTGTGTTAATTGACATAAGTGCTGCATGACCAAAGTATTTGGAAGAGAACTGAATTGCACCGATCAGCACAAGTGATTGTGAGGATGTCCAAAACCCCAAGTTCAAGAGCACAAAAACCAGCAGATTGTTCCATTTTTGCAGGCACATTTGTTGTTCAGGAGAGAAAGGCAGTCTCTCCATTCCTGAGAGTGGGCTGWATCCTCCTAAGGACAAGACAGGAAGGAAAGAGACTCCCACACTTCTCCTGCCCCAGCCTCTCCAGGGGCTTCCTCTCCATCTCTGGAGCTCAGTGAATGACTCGGAGCATTGTCACAGAAATGCAGCGCTGCCTCGAGCCCACAGCAGACACAGCCCATCACAGCCCATCACACAATGGCAGACACAGCCCATCACAGCCCATCACAGCCCATCACACAACCAGCTGTGGGGAACTGGGCTGAGGGGCAGCCCCCGTGTGTGTGGCAAAACCTCCCCTCGTCCCACACCAGCCTCCCTGCTCAAACACCAACTAGCAGCCAGTGTCAGTCATTAAATGTCCTGTTCTTTCTCTAAACTGCAGAGACCACAAAACRACCATCTGCAGTTGGGTCACGCCTCCACCTTGAGGCAATTCATCCTGTGCTTCCAGAGCCAGTGCCCAAGCCAGCCCAAATTTTCCTAAAGCCCATTTCTTGGTAGCCTGCTGCTGCTTCTTCTCTCTTCACATTTAATGGATCCCTGAAAGAAAACCCCTTCTCCATCCCCCCAGCCCTGCTGCTACAGCTTCAGGCAGAGCCCCTCCCTGCCCACAGGGAAAGGGAACAARCTGACCTCACCCCATTTCTGCCCCCTCCATTCCCACTAACACCTCTGGTGCCACTGGCTGAAGGCACAGGTTACTGATGCTGCTGCAGGATTCTATCCTGGAATGGGATGGAATGGCAGCTCCCAGGCAGCACCTTGGTGATGCCATGGACACACACCACAGGAGAACAGAGAACAGGAAAAGGAAGTAACCAGAAAACCCAACAGCCAAGGCAGACTTGAAGACCTAGAAAAGTTTTTTTTTCAAAATACAAGAGAAAAACCACTGATCCTCATTTAACTCTTCCTTCMTTGATTCATCTCCAGACCTGTGGTTTTTAGGAATGCTCAGCCCTCACCACCCCAGCCCTGCCCTTGCTTACCTGAGGGGTATTCGGATGGCAATGATTCTGTCGATGGCGATGGCGAGCAGGCTGAAGATGGAACTCTGAGTCAAGACCAGGACGAAGCAGGCAATGAAGAGGCAGCCATAGAAGAAGGCACAGAAGCCAGTGCTGATGGTGATGGCAAAGGGGATTGCCAGCACGCCCACGGCAATGTCAGCAGCAGCCAGGGACACCACAAAATAGTTGGTGACGTTCTGCAAGTTGCTGTTGAGATAGACGGCCCAGCAGACCAGGATGTTGCCCAGGATGGCCAGCACKGCGATGATCAGCTCCAGGATGATGTAGGCTATGTCTGACAGAAAGTCGTCCTTCCCATGTACTAGCATGGTGAGAACAGCCAGGCCCMAAGCTCAGCGTTCATATCTGCAGAGCACTCAACAGCCACGACACCTCAAAGCTGCCTGGGCTCCGTGGAGCTGCCAGCTGGGATGGCTGCTCACACACACATGGCTCTCCCCAGAGCTGCTCGAGGATTTTGAGAAAAGAAGCCCAGGGTTTGYCAGCTCCAGCAAAGTGGATTAACCAGGTGCAGAATTATTCAAACTCCAGCAGACCAACAGACGGGAGAGTTTCTCTGGGAGGCTGACTCTGCTCCCCAGGCCACAGAGTCCAGCAGGCAGCAGAGCACAGCGACTGTGCTGTACAGCAGGGTCACATCAGCTGCGCTGCTTTGTTTCCTGTTGACAATCACTGTTCTAGTCATGGCTTCCTGTCATCTCCATACCTACTAGCAACGTCCTCCGCTCCTCCTTGTCACCTTTTCCCACKAGGACTTGGGAAATACTTTCTTCGGCTGAAGCAAACATTAAACTTCTTCACTTGCAGTTTCCTCTAAAARGAGAAAAACACCAACCACATACACTAAGTAATCAGCTCTACCGAGGAGATGGAGAAAGCAAAATCTCATTAAAGCGGCACATTAAATTGATAACGGATATTTAACAGACCTAGAAGAATACATTATTGGCAAAATTCTCACATTTTGTCTATCCTGAAAGCTGCAGGGCCAAACCCAAGTTCAGGAARGCAGTGCTTCACAGTGGTGATGAGAAACAAGGGACGTTTTGTTTTCGAGGCTACCAACTGAGCTGGCACTTCAGCAGCTGCTCCACAGCCCGCCCTGAAACACGAGAGCCCCACTAATTATGTCCTGGCAAGTGCTGAGGCTGCACAGAGGAAAGGTGGAGRAGCCTTTCACACACACCTGTCTCCCTCTGATCACAAACACCAGATTTRAGCCATCACGTGCTGCCCACCCTCACGTGCTGTGCACAGAGCTGCTGCACCAATGTCCCGCTCTGCAAGGACAGGAGCCCTCATTCAGGGGGTTGTGCTGCTGGGGTGAGTGGTCACCCCCTGTCTGGCCTTGGTGGACAATATCCAGAGCAGGGAGGATCGTTTGAGGAGTGCCACACAGGGACATCTCTGAGGACATTCCTGCTGCCCATGCACACCTTTGCAAGGCTCTCTGCAGCTCCATGATTATTGTTCATGTAAATCTGTGTCCTATAAGCAAACCATTTATTCATTTCCTGCACTGTCCACAGTGTCTGTCACATCCAGAACAGCATCATTCCTCACCGACAGCCCAAACACACCTCTCCCAAAATGACACACAGGCACGAGGCCAATGGCATCTCTCAGGGCTGCAGTCGAGTCCCTGCAGTGTCACACRCAGCTCTGGGACTAAAGGGGACACAGCCCTGAGCTGCACTTGATCCCAGCAGATAAACATCACCTGCACAGCCTTGCAGCTCACCTCGWAGGGGTGCAGTTCACCACAGCATCAGATAAAAATACACAGGGGAGAACACAGCTCCCTGAGCTTTGTGCCACTGTCAAGAGATAATTGCTTGCTGTCCTCGCCTGTCACTTCCAGAGTGGGTTGCAAACCTTATTTAGCAAGCTTTAGCAGTAATATTTTCTCATTAATTTAAGAAACAGCTTGAAACATCAGAGGGCTGGGAGAGAGAGAAACACAGCACAAGCTGATAAATCACCAAGCTCGGTTCTGAATGCAACATGAACCTCCAAAACACAAGATTTTTGGGCCCCATCCACAGGTGATCYGGCGTGGTCTCACCCAGCAGGGTTTGATGCCTTTACAGTTCACTCTGTTTTCAAGACAGCAACCAAATTTCTCAGGATAAAATAAAAGGGTAAAGACAGTGATAATAAAAGAAAATATGATTAACTTGTGATTCACATCTGATCTCAGGAATATAATCTAATTTTAGACCTTTCATTGATTTAGAGCTCTATTRCTAATGCTGCATTTGAAAGGAAAGTGAATGATTTTTGGTGGTTTGGACATGCTTCAAAACCCTTGCTTTTCTCCACCTTCAGCTATCTTGTTTCTGTGTTTTGTTTGGTTTTAGTGGACAAAATCAACAGAAGAAATTAGTGTGCRATCTAGCTATTAAGAGGAAGATAAAGATCATCCATTTAATCTTTTTTAAAGAAGAAAAACCCCAAGAAGTCTCTCTATTGTCTGTGCTCCTACAGGAAAACCTCCAGGTTTTCAGTGACCTCCTCAGGATGGCTTCTACTCTCTTGGATTTCAGGGATGTCAGTGATATGCCCCTGCATCACTCTGCAAACATCTGCTTGTCCATTACAAATCCCAGCAGGTTTGTTTCAAAGCAGAGACACTGAAACCTCACCCTCCAGCCCAACTTCCAGGGAAGGGGATTAGAAGTAATATAAGATGGAAATAAAGATCTGGAGGGAGAGAGAACAGAAGGGACAGGATGAGAGATAAACAATGTTTTGTGCGTGTGTGTGTGAGCAAGAAGGGAGGAAAAAAAAAGACAGGAAAAAGCTGGTAGGAGGAAAAAACACCAAAACGAAGGAAATAATGGGCAAAACATGCTCCTAAGAGGAATGGGGGTGCTGCCTCTGTGCCTGAGGCTCTGAGGTGGGTTTGGGTTTGAGCCCCACAGGTTCACACCTCCCCACGCAGGCCAAGAGCATGGCCAAACTCCAGTGCTGGTAATTAGAAAAAAAATTAACAAATTACTGTGGCATTCTTGAGCCAAAACTGCTATAGAAAATAAACCCCTACAGCTTCCCCACGAACTCCTCTGAGATGGAGTCAAAAGAGCTGAAGGAGCCCCTGTTTGAAGGGAGGCTGCCWGAGAACTGAACACCTTAATCCTGATGCTCAGAGGATTTTCCTGAAGTCCTGCTCGGGAGCTCTTGCCCATSGTGCTCACAGCTCATCCACCTCAGTGAAGGGGATCAAAGCAAAGTTTTGGATATTCTTCCCCATCTGAGAGCTTCCTTCAATAGAATCACAAACCCATAATAATCCTAGATGCAGTTTGTTTAACTTGACTCTTTCAATGGCTCATCTCAAACTCCAACAGGACAAAGAGGAAAGTTASAAACTTCACTGTGGAGGTCCTGCACACATTAATGGCTCAGCACAAAGCTAAAATTTCCTACACCTCTGCACGATCCTGAAAAAGCACAGTGCTGGAATCTGAAGTTTAATGACGACATCACACAGTGTTTTCTGACACAACAGAGCTTTTAACCTTCTGCTTTAACGGTTTCATGGCCGGATGTTAAATTTGAATTTTTTGTCTCTGAATTTGTTTAATCCCTTGCTTCCCATCTCCCTACACAAACAGTGGCCTCATTCTTCATCCCAAGCCGCAGTCATTTATTCCGAAGCAATCGGAATGTTATGTCCAGAAAAGGACAGAGTGTCCTTCCACCCTCTGCTCTCATATGGGCCAGAAAACACTTGGAGTTCTGCAGAGCCAGCACATCTCAGGGGAGAAATGGCTGGAGCTGAGCAGGTGTCCCAGCCACGACAAACAACATTTTGTGTCTGCTTCAGCGCCTCCGAGTAGCCACTGACATCAGAAAAAAACAATTATTGGCCACACAATCCCAGCCTCACCTGCTGCTGACAGAATGTGCCACAACCCAGGAGGGTTCATGTTCAACCTGAGCTCACCCACCTCTCCTCATTCCTCTCTCACAGTGCTCACCTGACATAACAAATCTCAATTTTAGGAGTGTTTGCAACTTGCTTTAAAACAAGAACAGCTCAGTCTTTTTGCTTAAAAAGCTAGAAATTCACTGCACAGGGACAAAATTAAATAGAGACCACCAAGAGAAGATGACATAGATACAGAGGCAAGAATGAAATTTATTGTAGAATTGCCCACTTAATGCAAGACCCAAAGGCTTAGCAACCAGGTCTAATAAGAAAAAATTAATTAACAATCTGCTTTACTYACTGGGGAAGTGTATATTTAACATCTCAGGCCCTTGAGGGATCAGCATGGCAAGCTTGTTGAAACTTAAGGAAAATAAGCTGTAACACCCAACAGGCTGGACAGCTACAATTAGTATTTCTTCATAAGCCCGTGTTTTATTTTGTTAATTCCTTCTTGATACCCCAGGCTATGTTCCRGCCTTTTCCCCATTATTAAATAAACCTTTTTTGTCATTCACAAACCTGTAAAGCTGGTGCTCTGTTCGTTTGTAGTGACTTGGAACACTCTGTTCTCTCTCATATTTCAGYCCCAATGAGAAACTCCTTGAAAATTCAATAAAGCATCTGCACAGCACGTTCCCATGAAGCAATTCACCAGCAGAGCCTAAGCAAGCTTTAGTTTGGCATCTCCAGTTGACTTTGGACCAAGGTGGTGCCCCTTCTCTCTGCTGAGTGCCAAGAGCATCGAGCTGAGCCCGTGGCCAGTGCTTGGTTCAAATCACCAGCTCAAACAAGCTCCAGGCTGGGTTTGGGAGGTTCTGGCTGCCCAGGCTGTCTCGTAGTCCCTCCAGGCTGGGTTTGGGAGGTTCTGGCTGCCCAGGCTGTCAGTGGCTCAGAGCAGAATCACCCTCTGTGCCTGCCAGGCTCACAGTGCCTGGGACACTTCAGTTTGACAGCTCCTCTCACGTATTAGCAAAACCTCCAGACCACCAGCAGCCCTTAGGGCTGTAGGTGACAGAGTGCAGCTTCCCCGGGCTCCAGAGGGGTTGGTTTCTGTGTCTGCTCCAGGATGGGGCACCAGAGGCAGCTCAGGGGCCATGGAGGGGTGTTCATCAAGGCTCATTCCACAGATCACAATCTTGCATCTCCTTTTGACAGCATGACCCTTCCCAGGTACCAGTCACATGCAGATCACCTCATTCCCTCAGGGAAAATCCTTGAATACACACATGGCCCTAAGCAGAGAAATTGGTGCYGCTAAATCATTTGTTTCCTACTTTCCAAAGCCTGGAGGGGGAGATGCTTGTCAGTTTTTATCCTCTCTTTGAAATCCTTTCAGCTCAAAGAGAATCTCCTTATCTTTTAAATCTAAGACTGAGAAATCTTGTCTCTCCCCACCACTTCAGAGGCTCAAGTCACAATAAACCAATGTGCTCACAGGCACTACACGAATTTGCAAAACAACTGGGGCTGTAAAACATAYTGAAAACAGGTGTCCTTTTGGGAGAACGATAGAGAGGGCAGCAGGAGCTCTTCTCTGTGTTGCTCAAGGGTTTCTTCTCTGAACTTCGATATTTTATGAATATTTCACAAAGAGCAGCTTCCCAGGTCCCTGACTGCTCACACACAGCAGTCACCCCGTGAAAAGATGCCTGGGTGGGGCAGGAAAGAGGAGGAAGGAGGCATCACCCACCTAACCAAGACATACATTTTCTGATCCCTCTATTTGCTTTATTATTGGCTGCTGGCTAAATGATCTTTTAGGTCATCTGCTTACAGTAATAGGAGGAAATTAAATATTAATAATAGACTATTTCCCTCTAGACTGCTCYTTGTTAACAAAGGATACGAGTGAAACAAAGCAGGCAATATTATCAGCACACCATGGTGGTGGTTTTCAGGTACCTGGAGCACTCCCTCAGCCTTCCACACGCCTGTGTGGACATCCCTGCAAGGGCACAACACAGGGAGCTGTGGAAATTCTTATTCTATCAAGGGGCTCCACRTGCCAGTGTGACCCTTCCAGAGCACCATTTCAGACTTTATCCAAAATATCAGCTGAGCCACTGATGCTCTGACTGCAAAAATGCAGCGCCAAGGATTTTTGGAAGCACAGACTTTTTCTCCTCTTGGGAAGTAAAGTCTGCTGTAATATAAACCCTACAGTGGGCTAACAAGCTTTATGGATAGGCTTTGCAAATTCTCCTGAAATACTGRGTAAAATGAGAGCTTCAGCTTTGCTAAACTTGGTGTAATCCCCTCTTACAGGAAAGCAACAGCCCTCCAAGACTTAAAACCTTCCCTCCACGTATTTGGGAAAGGCAGAAGAATGGCTCTTCAGAGACCTGCACTGTTGGTGAACTTTGTATTTCAGTTTAAAAATGGGAAAGAGGGGCAACAATTCTGTTTCACATTTCCATCCTGGTGCAGTCCAGGCCAAAAGAGGAGGCTGTACTCCAGGAACCAGCATGGTAAACCTGGGTGTAAAGTCTGGACTGATTCACCAGAGACCCAGACCRCTGCATCAGTGACAGTAACAAAAACCGTGACAAAACCACACCCTGTGAGCCTGKTCTGTGTTTCTCTTCTCCTCCTGTTTATGCCCATTAGAAAAAAAATTCAAAACCAAAACTGCCCCAAAAGTGAAATTCTACTGGACAAGAAGGAAAGGTCATAACACAGATGGGCTGGCTGACAGGAATGGCTAATCCCAAACCAATATTGCAGCTYTGCCTCCTGCCCACCAAGTGCTAGAAGTGGATTAATTTTTATTGTGGTAACGGAAGAGAAGATTAGAACAGAACACATTTGACCATAGTTTTTTTCCTAAGTGGATGTTATAAATGTTTAAAAGCAAGGGAAAAACCTCACAGTAATTATTMCAATTCTAATGGTCACAAAAAGCCAGGGAGGGCGAAACTAAGTAAGGCTGAATGACCAGCAGTTAAATAAGCCAGATCAAACAAACAGAASGGAAAAAGCTCCCCTGTGCTCAGCAAAGTCTCACTGGGCAGCAGGCATCATGATACATTGCCAAAAGACACCRAAACAGGTTGGATTTTTGAGAAAACTATTTCTATCCAGGATGGCTGATGTTCATTTATCTATGGCGGCATTTCTAAAAATAAAAAAAATATAGAGCATTTTCATAGGCTTTCATAAGGCAGACAAGCAAAAAAGCATAATTAAAACCATGTACCAYGGCCAGAAACAAGTTACTACTGCCAATATCATCCACGGTGTCTCTGAGGAGCCAGTTTTCYTTTCCTGTGTGAGAGAAGAACTCAAAGGCAAACTCTGCCTCCCCCAGCCCTACCAAAGCCAGCTGTGCTCACACATGAGGAGCATTTCCTTCAAGGACGAAATAAGAGAAAGGAGGAAGCAGAATATAAAGAAGAGGTGACCCACTGAGGAATACAGGCAAGAGGAGAATTTACTCTGAAGATATTTATTATGTTGCTAATGCATCCATTCTGGTCTATTTTAAAATACTGGAGTAGGCTTCTCTCCAGATGTGACTTTGCCTCTCATTTCTATACGCAGTTTCCAGACAGGCAGTTGAGAATTGGGTACATCTGTTCGTTTTCCTGCGTTTTTATCCAGTTGTTCCCAAATCCTATTTGCCTTCTCTAAGTACAGGTTTCCTCTCTGCCATGCCCTGGGATCCCTGCTCCCTCCAGCACTGTCCTGCAGGATTTGGGAGTGTTTGCATGAACTCTGATGGTGAAACAAAAACTCACCACAGTGCACGGAGAGCTGTTGTAGCAGGACAACCAACATCCGTCTACACCAGAAAGAACTCTTTCCATCTCTCTCCATCTTAAAATGTTTCCCCAGCTGTCCCCCCTATCCTGAGGAAAGCACTGTACAACACTGTTCATCCCAAAAGCAGGCAAAAGCCATAAGAACAAATGTGCTGTCCCCTTTGCTTCCAGCAACTTTCCCTCAYCCATTTTGTAAGGTACTTTTCTGACTGCTAATGCTTATTTGCTCAGTGTCAGCCTCACCATCCTGTCAGTGTTTCTGTCGCAGCCTCAAAGCTATCTGACACATTTTTAGGACTCTGCCACCCTCTGTGGATAAGGAGTTGATGCTCTGATGATGCCYCGAGGCCAAATGCCCTCACTTTGTCACTCCCTCTCCTCTTTGCTGTGAATTGCACCACACTGCTGCCACCCTTGAGAGGTGACTTGCATTTCCACTATCACAGCCAGCCACAGCCACACTAGGGCTGCTCAAAGGRACTTTTTTTCTCCCCGAGTCCTTGATTATAATCCGACTTATTAAGAACTTTCCAATGTCACTGTTACTGATCCTGGAGTGTCTGTGTTGAGCTGGTGTTCTGAGGACTCTGAAGTCCTTCCTTCATTTCCTAAGCCCCTGAGCTGTGGTCAGAGCACATCCGYCCCAGTGACAGCCCCGTACCTCTCACGTTTCCTGCTCTGACAGCTCCAGCCTGGGCTGGAGAGCACGGAGCTGCTGGGAAATGACACTGCTCACCAGAGGGTTCTTCCTTCTCCATCAAACCATCACACTGGGCACCAGCAGCCATTCATAAATCACTTCAGAAAACATTTCACTGCATTTGGTGGCTGTTGGTGAGCTGCTGTTCTTGTCCAGAGGGAGAAGAAGGGCAACGAGAGCAGAACAGGCACCTCCACCACCCTTAGGAAGTGGCCCTTCTGTCCTTTGAAAATTTTAGATATTTTAGAGTCTCTGCACAAGCAGACATCATAGAAAAGCTCCACCTGTAAAGAAACTTGCAATCGTTTCTCAAATGCATGACAATCACAATCCTCACACCTTGCCAAACAACAATAAACAAAAACGACCCCTAAGGCAAATTCCTTAGGGACTGTGACATTTGACTCCAAACACAAAAGATGTTCGTGAAGCAGGCATGGATCTCAGGGAGGTGCTCAAAACAGAGACCCCTGAGCCCTTAAAGAGGATGGTTCCTCCCAACTGGACTGTGTCCATCTCTTGCCTGCTGTAATCACACAGCTCAGCTCTATGGTGGCTACATGGAGGAAAAGAAAGATTTCCCTTCAGCAGTGGGGTAGGAAAGTTAACAAAAACCCTAAATAAATCATAATGGTCAATCAGACTTTGGATCAATATTTCATAAGAYAGGATGACATAAAAGAATAAGACAGGATGACATAAAWGAAAACATAAWTTTTTTAGGTGCTTGACAAAGTTAGGTTCCTCAGTTTTAAAAGGTTCAGCTATAAAGGCCTGGGTTTTGGGATTGTCAGAAAGAGTCACAGATTACCCCTGACTAGGTAGCCATTAGCACAAGTCCATTTTTTGCCAAAATCTGGGCTGCAGAATATTTTAGCAACTTTTTAAAAGTCAGTGTACATCTCCMCACACACTCCAGGAGCTGTAAGGGTGCTGGTGCCAGCCCAGGTCAGTCTGATTTTCCACCATCCCATTGAACCTGGGCACTGATCTGTGGATTGGACGTATGTGGAAACTGTAATTATTCAAATCAATTTCAATCACGTGTCTCTCTTCTGAAGATTTTATTAAAAAGCCACATACCTCTTAGCTGTCTCTCATCCTGGGGAATATTTCCTATGGAAAATCCCAGTCTGTGCCCAAGTAGATGGGCCTCATACTGAAACCAAAGTTGTTATTATCACACAATATGGTATTTAACCACCTACTTCCCTTAAGTCCTTAAGCTCAACAGCTGATTCATACCAGGATCTGACACTCCTGTTCTACTGGGGAAAACTCAATAACCAAAATGATAGCGCTGTTTGTAGATGAYTTTCCCAGTACAAGAAGGGGGATTTGGGTAAGAGGCCAACATTACAGAACAGGCAGAGAGAGCAGAAACACTTATGGGGCCCTAGTAAGAAAAAATAAGAGGATGGAGGGTGGGGGGAGGAGAGGCAAGAAGGAAGAGGAGACCACAAAAGTACAAACCCAAACCAAAACATCTCCAACCAAGCCAGGAGAAAAACGGAGGAGACTCTGAGGTCTGAATACTAAATGAGGAAAGAAACTTCTATCAGGGAAAACTGCAAGCCTCACCATTCCCAAAGGGATGCACTCGGCTCCGTTCAGCAGCGCTCCTGCCCCGCTGGGTGAGGGGCTGCCGGGGGATGCTCAGATGTGACCCCGGAGAGGTTCAAGCAGCCAAACCCCCAGGAGATGCTGAACAAGGGCCACGGCTGTCGCTGGGAGCCACACACCGGGCACAGGGAGACAGGGAATGCCGTATGGCAGCCTGCCGCCAGATAAACCAGCCATCTGCAAGSAGGAGAGTGCCGGAGTGCCTTCCCCCCGCAACTGGGAGCAATCACAAATGCTAATCAACACACAGACAGGAGCCCAGCATGTCACCCGGCACGTCTCCAAAGCTCCAGGAAAACCCCCCTTTCCTCTCCCTGTATCAGAGAGGGACAGGAAGATTCCCTCATCCCCTGCGTGCCTTTCCCTCCCCCTTGTCCCTGGCTCAACCATCCCAACAAGAAGTTTCCCTCCCTTCTAACTTCTCCATTGTCTCAGATGCATTGTTTGCAAATGTTCCCCAAAAATGCTTTGTAAAGTATTCTTTATTCCTGTTTCAGGTCTTTCCAYATCCCTGTGTAACACCTGGACTTTATCTCGTTACCTGTCAGATAGTGATAAACCTACTGCATGCAACCCCTGACTTACCATCTAAGATAAATACAATTTGTCTTGTAGCTGTCATTTTTTTTTAAACCATGCCTTCCACAGCTACATTTGTGTGGTAACAAAATTACTTAATTTGGGGTTGAAATGTGTACCTTTTCAAAAAATAAAAATAAAAATATCCTTATCAGCAAGAGCAACAGGACCCTGGTTGAGGAGTGAAAGAGTTCACACCTTTACCCACTCACATTTTCCAAATACCTGCATTTGCTGAAGTGCTTTGAAATGCTCTTTGCTGATTGCCTGTGGGYTGCCCACTGTGGTCAGGATGAAGAATGAACACAAAGGAGGCTTAAGCTGGACATTGGGGTGTTTCTGCACCCCAGGAAAGGGAGGATTCTCCACTGCAGGTCTTTAGGATGGACAAAGATATCAGAAATGGCAAATCCATAGCAGATCCTGCCTTGGGCACAGGCCTGGATTAGATGACCTCCAAGTGCCTCCTGAGGGTATTTTTCATAATTGAGAATTCCGTGTGCCATCTGTCCATTCTGATCTACAGAGATTTACTGTGGAAAAAAAAAGTGCAATACAACCAATTCCTGATACAGACACAACCTTTGTGAAGGGAGGGGCATCTTGTGACTCTACAGAAGGAACTGAAGYCTTCAGAGGTTAAATCACCTTCTGTGCATCTGCCCAGACCTTCCTGCCCTCCCAAGGCAAAATGCTGCCAGTTCTCAACCCCAACAGACCAGCTCTYAATATTTAGCTACAAAAGCATCTTATTAAGTAGGCAGCTTCCTCAGCAYTTTTTAAATGAGCAGAGAGGCAAGGAACTGGTGCTGTTTTGTTCAAGGAGCTTTACCAAGGCTGTTCAGGTGTGCTGATGCAAAACCTGAAGATGGTCCATTAAGCAACCAAGCATTTTGGTCCCAAATACCAGACCTGATGAAAGGGAATAACCCTCCCTTGATGTGTGAGAATCTGCCCTGATTCCTTGACTCACAGCTCAAGATCTCTTTCCTGGTTTTTAYTTTAGAGTCCAACAAAAATTGAAGGTTTAATAGCCCATCTCCATTTTCAGATGGAAATCACACAAGAAAGAACAACCTTGGGAGTTAATCACAATGCAGATCAAATGAGGAAATGAACGAGCAGAGCTGGAATCTGTTCAAGCTGAGGACAAGGACAAACTTTGCAGGACAYCAAGAGTGATGCTGGTAGCAGTGTTTGGATGGAGAACACCTCACTCCCAGCTGTGCAGAACTCAGAGACCTTCCCCACACTCTGCCTCGTCCCATCTGCAGTGGGTGGAAGTGTCAAACCAAAGTGRAGAGCTGAAGTATAGTGAAAACGGTGGGAAATCTGTGAAACCTTAAACATCCTGTACAGACAAGAAATCATACAGCCATCAGTCAGCCAGCAGAAAGGAAGTGGTGAAGGGGGAGGCTTTCCCTCCACACAAGATGGAAAAGCAGCCAGGCTCAAAAGCAGAGGGGAACCAGACCCTTCTGGGACAGGACTGAAAGGAAGAGTGAAGATTCAAAGCAGTCTCCCTAAACCTTCTGCTGGGCTGAGCTTTTCCCAGTAGTTCTTAAGAGAATTTAACCACATCATTCTACATGAGGTCCATTATTGAAGATTAAACAAGAAAGATGAATAGCTTCCAAAAGTTGATTATACCCAAACGCAATAGCACCAGCAGCCCTTATGGAAACATCCTATTAAAATACCAGTAAATACAGAAATGCAAACATGGAAAGCAGGAGGCTTTCCAGCTCAGACCTTTAGTGCCTTTTGCATTCACTGGTAGGACAGAGGCTAAAAACATCATTACTGGGCCAACAGCCCATGACCTGGTACAGGGTGATGCTGATTCTATTCTTTTATGCATAAAAATACATAGGGAAACACACAGATTRTGAAAATTACAAATGTACTACACGGGTAGCATTAAAAAGGGGACCTGATTGCCTTTTTAAAATTTTTTTTCACACCCTGGAATAGGTAATTGTAATTTTACGTACACACATACAGGTTTGCAGTTTGTACCCATGTTTTCCCTACAAATTCAGAGGTTCACAGCTTTGCTRGTTAATTCAGAATTTAATCCATTTGCCACATTAGACAGGATTTCATTTCCATAGGTTTTTGTGATACGTGATTGCRTTTATATTGACTTCTTTTATTGAGATTCAAAATAAGGTATTTCCTCCACAGTCCTAATTTAATTGAAATATTTCTCACAGTCCTGCTGGTCACTTTATCTAATCTTTTTCTACTTGGGCAATATGCTCCGGGGGTGTCTGCAACAGCAGGGGCTGACCATGCTTTCTCTCTCTCTCTCTGTTAGTTTTTTCTCTAATGCAGGAGAACGAATTATCAATTACTCTAGTTCTTGAGTTACACGTGTCTGAGACTTACAAGCCTGATAAGAAACCTGAAAACAAATACATCCAAAGACTGAGTTATCTAATAGTCGGCCATCTGCTTAGTAAAATAATTTTAAGTAGTTACAGCAATTCTATTAACTATTTACCAAGTGAGTCATGTTGTTCTCTTTAAGTTAACCCTTCCYGTCTCTCTGTGGGCTCAGTGCCCCAGGCGGTTTTGAAGAAGGTGCTGAACCACATTTCCTCCTTTCAGGCGACAGCAAATCCCGTGGACTCGAGACYCCCCAAACTTACATTGAACCAGGGCACAAAAGAGCAGTAAAGCAACCGTGACTCTTAGACCACACAAACCACCATGCAGAAAATCTGCCAGGAGCATCCCCGGCGAGGGCAGCACACAGCAGCACTGACACAGCGGGAATGGGACCGCACCTGCTGCCTCAGGCACTCCGTCAGGGCTGCTCMCTCCAGACGGCTCCGGAGCCCTGTCCGCCAGGGCCAAAAGCCTTCATCCTCATCCTGCCAGCAGCTCTGCAGACACCGCACACCGTGCAGCCCATTTCCCTGTCCTGTACAGGGGTGCAGGCCCCTCTGTGAGGGGCAGCTCCATGGACACACTCACAGGGTACCGAGGCTGAGCTCTCCCGGCCACAGCAAAGGGACTCCGCTGAGAGCTCTTTTCAGCCATTCGGCAGAGATGAGGCAGAGTTGGGACTTGTGGGGGCAAGGAATGGGACAAGACCACACTGGTTTGAAGCCGTCCCCTCAGTCCCTGCCCTCTTCCCCCTAACACGGCTGGGAAGTGCATAGAAATCTCCTTTGAAAGCACTACAGAGAAGTTTGAAGGATGAGGGGTGCTCCTATGGAATCACTAYTCTATGATTAAGCACAAATATCTGCTGAAGGGCCGGCGGAGGGCTGGGTGCAGGGAGGCAAAGTCCAGCACCTGATGTTTGAGGGAAGATCCGCGGAGCAAACATCTTGGAGCGCGGGGGTGTGTCGAGGGACTGACAGTTGGGAATCAGCTCGGAGTGAAAAGCACCGGCTCCAGGGGAGAAACACCATCCGAGCCGGGCAGGAGAAAGCTGTGGCAGGGCAAAATCGCCCCGTCTTGGGGCTGGGGGCTCGGCAGCGTGCGGTCACTTTCCAAATTGGTGGGACAGGCAGGACAGGGACCGAGGCTGCCGCGGACGCCGTGAGGGAAGCGGAGCCGTGAGGGAAGCGCAGCGCGGCTGGCGGGGTCGGGACCGCCGCGCTCGGGATGCTCCAGCGGGACGAGCCCCGCAACCCGCCCCGGCCGGGAGATCCCGCTCCGCCCCGGGAGCTGCACCCCGGGCCCCCGCCGCCCCTCCCCGCGGGCCCACCGGCATCACCCACCTGGCCTCGGGGCTCCGCTCCGCTCCGGCCGCGCCCGGAGCCGTGTGCCGGTGCCGGCGCTGCCCCGCTCCGCTCCGCTCCCGCCTCCGCGCAGGACGCGGCTGCCGCGGCTCCCCCTGCAGGGCGGCTGGGGCTGCGCGGGGCGGGCACGGCAGGGGGAACGGCAACGGCAACGGCACCGGGAATGGGAACGGGAACAGCACCGGCAACGGCACCGGGAATGGGAACGGGAACAGCACCGGCAACGGCACCGGGAACGGGAACGGCACCGGGAACGGCACCGGGAACCGCACCGGGATCCGCACCGGGAACGGCCCCGGGAACCTCACCGGGAACGGGAACCGCACCGGCAACGGCCCCGGGAACCGCACCGGGAACGGCTCCCACTCTCACTCCTGACCCCGACCCCGCTCCCAGCCCCGGCGGGATGGGTGCCCGGCAGTCCCGCATCTTTACCTGGCGGCCGGCGGTGATCCGGCGGTGCGGGGCTCGGTGCCAGCACGGAGAGCCCGGAGCAGCATCCCCTCAGCTGGGCTGGAGGAGAGAAGGTGCTTGCTTGAGAGTCCTTGCTTGTCGTGAGGGACCTGCAAGTGACAGAAGCGGGCTTTGACTGGGCTTGATCTGCATACAATGAAAGGAGGAAGGAAAGAAGAATGGAGAGGGGAAAGGGAAGGGAAAAGGAGAGGGGAGAGGGAAAAGAGGAGAGGGCAGAGGGGAGGGGAGGAGAGGAGGGCTTTCTCACTGCATTATTTTAAGCATCTACTTCTTTCCAGGCTGGAAAACCCACCCAGCGAGTCGAAGCCTGCAGCCGTACCACACAGGGCTGTGGTGGCACCGTGCAGWGCTGCGGGGACACCGGGCCAGACTGCACACAGAGAAACTTCACCCCCTTCTCTGCCTAGCTGCCATTACTGCCTACGGAAAGGAGCTCCCGTGCATTGCTACTCTGGAAGTGTTTAAGAGTTTTCTGCAGAGGTATTGACTATTTGAGAGCAGTTTCACATTCCCACCGGGTAGGTCCTTGTGGATCCCACCAGCACACAGCACATTTCCCACCCGCGGTGTCCCCGGGGCTGTGCCTGTCCCCAGCCAGCTCCGGGTCCTCCGAAGGACTTGGGGACAGCCATGACTCATCTCGRAGCAATTCTGAAGCAGGGAAAGAACCTCTCAAGAATTTGATCTCCTGCTCTTTGTGGCTCTTTTCTAAGTTTTTTTTTTTTTTTTTTAATTTCTATTTCCCGAGTTTACCTCTTAGCAAATAATTAATGTACGTGCTCCTATTGGGTGGACATTGCAAACAGGAAAAACCACCAGCGTGACTCCACACTGCCCACCAACTCCATAGCTTATGACAGACTGATCCATCTCAGTGACTGCCTGCCTGGCCTTCTCCGTGCAGGGACTGCCACAGGTTTGGTGCTTGTGCCGTGCAGTGAGTTTTTATTCCAGGATCCCCCACTCCAGAGASGCTTTGCTCCTGCTACCTTGGCCAGAAACCTTCCCACACCACTGACCCACAGCACYGCTCACCCTGCCTTCCCCAGCAGCAACAGCATGAACGACGCTTTACATTTTTTTTGGTGTAACAAGACAGTAGGAAGGAAGTAGCAGCCAAGTGGCACCAGCCCCTTCAGAGACAACCTCAAAACCTATGAGCATCTAAGCATTAAAAATTCAGCACTGGCAGCAGYAGCCGGCACCTGAGCTGCCCTCCCCTCCATTCTTACCCCAGTCAGGAAGCCAGGCCAGTTCATGGGCTGTCTCAGCCACACAGCTGGCAACTACAGAGCAAAGTGAAGGCTGCTCCAAACACAATGGGAATCCTCTGGGGAGAAAAAAAAGTCATTTTTCCCAGGAAGTTACAGAAAAGGCTGGAATAACTTACCACAGTAATATAAAATTATTTTAATGGAACACATACACTGACTAGCCAAGAGAAAAAGCAAAAGTGGGAGATGAGAAAATTAGGAGCCTSATCAAAACATGCTGCATAAATGATAGATTCAGAAATGCCACCTGCCTACACGATGTTTACCAGAGCTTTTTGAAAAATACTGACACTAGGAATGGGACACTGCTCATGTAATGGCCTCACATTTTCCCTGTCCAAGTGGTAGTRTTTTCCCACTCCTAGTGGATACTCCACGAGATTTTATGCTGTGCATGGTTTTTGAACTAGAGGGACAAATCAGAATCAGCTGCCTGCCAGGCTGTGCTGCGTCTGCTCAGTGTTGCTCCTTTCCAGGGCAGTGTTTCCTGTAATGTAGAGGCTGCCTCACTCTTTGGCCCAGATCCTCAARGCCATCCAAATTACTCTCTCCCACTGAAATCAATGAAAGCTGGAAATCAAAACACTTTAAAGGAGCAGGGATGCAGTTTMTAAATAYTATTTTATTCCTGAACACATTAAAMCCAAATTTGTTGCAGTCAACCCCCTTCACTGAACTGTCAGGCTGTCCTCCAACCATCCTATCCTCAATATATCACCTCACAAGTTTCCCAAGTCACAAAGGTTGATCACCATACCTTTGAAGGWCTCCAGAAATGCACCAGTGGATGTTTCTTATCCCAGTTGCAATTTTTTGATTTTTGAAGCTAACCAATTTTAAGATTATTTGACATAGACTACGTTGATTTTCTTTTAAATTAGCAAGTCATAAAAGATCCAAAGCAAATGTCCAATTACTGGCTGATAACGGCTCCCTGACCAGCTTCCAATGTTTCATAGAAGCTACTTTCCYTCCATAAAAGCATTCTGTTACCAGAAGCACCAGCCACTGGTTCTTTCCCTCACTGGCCGTTCCAGTTTGATGGCATATCACAACCACATTGTCACCTACTGATTTTATCTGTGCAGCTGGGAGTTCAGTGATCCAAGATGTTAAAAATCATTATTTACACCTCCCAGAGCAACTGGGCCAGACCCTCTATGACTTCTGMACGCTCATTTCTCACTTCTGCACCAGTAACTGTGTTTATAATGAGCAGCTGCTGTTTTATGTCCTATTCAGCAGTTGGATAGGGYAACTGCCATTACTATAATAAGATCTGAGTAGATCTGTTGCTTTTCTTTTGAACTAAGAAATTAATTGGTTTTCTATTGGTTTTATGCCATTGTCTCTGTCAAGTRTCAGCCCACAGTTCTTGTGCATATTCCACGTGCATTGTCCTCACCTCTGGGTATTTCTCCTTAATGCCCTCCCTCACCAGTGGCCAATGACAGTAAATTGACACTGAGGAATACAAGCAKCTTTTATATTTTTCCTTCATTTTGATAATACATGCAGGGGTGGCAGCACCAGAGAGTTCAGCTTCCCTTGGTCACTGGAGAATAAACCAGCATTACTCCAACTGCTGTGCCCAAGCACGCTTTGAGAAGGGATGACATGAAAAGACAGGCTGAAACCACCTGGAAACCAAACAGCTTCCACAGCCTCCGCAGCCATGGGAAGGTACTGCCACCCGTTCAGAGCTGGCTCGGAGTTGAAARGAGTCCAAGACTGCAAGGACAGAAATGAAATTTTCTGATTCTCCTGTATAGAGCCAAGAAGGGCTTTCTCATTCCTGGAAAGCAGAGCTGCAGTAATATCCTGTTCACTGTCTAACTGAACAAGCCAGATTCCTGAGTTTTGGRCAGCTGTAAGGTAGTGATAAGACTATTTGCACTTCTCAGATTTAGCAAGTGAGCTCAAGCACTAAACTCTAGAAGGCCTGTGTAGAACAATCCTTGAAGTACTTCCTTCAGAAAGGTGAGAGCAAAGTAAATAAAAACCTCACGCTTGATACCTACTGAAACTCACCCTTCTCTTTGCTGGCACTRCATGAATGACACCTTGGGCATGTCAGAGATGCCCCTGAGACACAGAACAGACTCAGAACCAAACCCAGCCTGCCACCCTGGGAAACAGAAAACCATACCCAGCTACTGAGGTCTCCATGTGGAGGACTGGAAATGATCAGTTTGCCTAGAACAGAATCTGGAAGAATTATTATAATTTCTGTCTTTAGAAAGAGATTAATGCCTTATCAGTTTGGGGACTCTTCTCTGTTGAGAGACTTTTTCTTTCTAACCAGACTGAATTATTCTGCCTGAATCTCCTCAAAAGCAATGGAAGACACCCRTGCTAGTCTAAGAGAAGGGATGAGRTACAGTTACTTGAGGTCCTTTGGATACACCAGCAAATCCTTCAACATTAAAGACAGGTAGATAATTTATATATATATATAAAATCAGTATCTGTGTCTGWATATATGCAATTATTTCACTCACATTGTTCAACATTAAATATTTGATTGCATTTTTAAAATCAACACTGGGAAAATCTAGATTATCTGAAGAGTGTTTCCTTTAACAATGTTACAYATGCAAAATTTTGCTGGAAATGCCTGTGGCTAAAATCATAATGAAGGACACTCTTGTGTCAAAGACTGATGCCTTGGCACAAACTGTTCAATTCCAGCATAGGAGGCGTTCAGCTTTTACCACAGGCTTAAGGAAAAGAAGCTGAAGTCAAGGTAAGATTTGCCTTCTCAGAGAAATGCAAACCATATCCCCAACAGTCWGAATTAAGTTTGGGTCAAGAACAAAGGAAGGATTTTCAGTAATTTCATGTCAGGAGTTGACTACTCTCCGTAAAAGGCACTGCCCAAACAGACTGTGGCTTTATTTCTCTCACTGCTATTCAGCATGACAGACTATGAGATGGAATTCAATCTAAATTTAAGCACTCTCTGTAAACTATTAATAGAAGAAAAACTGGTAGCATGAATCATCATGTGGGAGCTGCAGAGCAACAGCTAAAATATAACTTACCTTTACACAATAAATGAACTGTTGGAGTTGAAAGGCCCAGCAGAAGTCACTTAATTCTTCTTCACTTGAACTATTCTCCTTTTATTCTGAGGAGCAATGAGAGGGCAACCCTTATTTAACTTGACAAAACACACATTGTGTATCACCCACTTTTGTCACAATACAAATTGGAGACAAAAAGTAGCTGCTGACCCTGCTCCCCACCACTCCCTGCTAGGGAATAGTGTGCGCTGGAAGCGTTGGTACAAAATGACACAACTTCAGAGTTTTGTAAAGTTGAGGTTGTGTTTTAGCACCCCATTCCAATRCCAGCTGTACCTCGGGCCAAGGGGAAAACGGCAGCAAACCTTCCCTTTACTCTTCTTCTGTGCAGAGATGAAAGTCCAGCTCAATTCATCTCTTAGAGCAGCTGTTTCAAGGGGGGATTTTTTGCAGCTCCCGAACTGCAAAGCTGCCCCTGCAAAGCTGTGATTTTGCAGAGACAGCCCTGGCTATGCCCACACAGGCTGTGCCCCTGTGCAGCCCAGGGACTCTGAGTGTGGCCCCAAGGAGATACAGCCTTAACTCAACACAGTGGCATTTTGGTGCTCTGTGGGATATTTATTTTTGAAAAATATGATATTGTCAACAGCTCAGTGAAGTTGTCTCCAGACTGTTATGTCTCCTTCTCAAGTTTCTTTCATTTTTAAGAGCTTAACTTTTAGGCTTCTGGCGTGAGGAAAGAGCCTAAAATGGTTTAAGAAAAGGACATAAACAAGGGAGTGAGCTATGCACAGCCCCAGAGAGAAGCACAAATAGTGTCCCACACTATAGAATCAATGCAAATGTCTGARAGCAAAAATACTGGGAAAAAACACTACTGTGTCCAACCCTATTTGCATAATGGGATTAAGAAGTTCCAAAGAACAGAAAAATCCTGAAGGACAAAAACCATTTAAGAGAAGTCGACATAATATTTTTCAAATAGGGCATTTCATACATAGAAATTCAGTTTTACAAGAAGGGTTAAACAATGGCGACACAGAGGGCAATAGCAAAGACTAATAAAAATCTTCACTTGGATTACAACTGGTGGCACCAGTCTCTCATCTGCTTCTTTAAAAATTCATAGACAAATTTTTTCTTCTGAACAAAGGCTTGCATGAGAGAAGTTTCAAATCAACTCTTCTAATAGAAATGAAACTAATAAAAATATTTAATTAGAAATAAATACTCTTCTAATCTGCAGCTGCCAGGAACAGAGACAATAAGTAGCCAACTTCCCCATTCAAGGTGCTAGGCTGCAGCACCAAGCAGTAATTCATAGAGAAGGTACTGGAGCTTCCTCAATGCCATCACAACTTTCTGAGCAAATTCAAAGAAGAATTCTCTCAACCTTTGTATTGAGCATAAAAAAGAAAACAAAGCAGTTTGAGATATGAGAACATACGGAATGCTGGGCTCAAGGAAAGACAGAGCTGAAAAAGCAACATAGACAAATGATTAAGTGAGGGAGTTGAGGGAATGTGAACAACATGAAGGGCACAGAATTCAGCTCCCTTTTTGTTTGGTTTTTAAGTTCTACCAGTGGCTACTGGCTGTAAATAACTTCCCAGTTAATAAGGAAAGGTAAGAAAGTAGTTAACTTTCAATGATAAGGGTCYCTTTTAAAGTGATTTTGTGTGGTAATAACACGTCTTCATGAGCCCCTCTGCCCTTTGTAGAACTACACCCAGCTCTCTGCAACATCTGTGCTTTAGTCCAAGTCTCTTCTGTCAATCAAAGCAATTGTGAAACTCTTTATGACAATTTTAGCAGGAAGTTCTGTACTGTTAACCTAGCTCCTCCACAGAATTTAACTGCAGAAAAACCATKACTCCAATATTAGCTTTTGTGATTTAATACAGCATTTGAAAACAGTCACCATCCAGGATGATTGAGACCAAACCAGATTTAAGGCATTCTAATCTTAATTTCACCTGAAAATTTTATTTTCAGGCATCTGCTTTAAATAGTATGAACTKTCTAAAGATTAAATCCCCAATCTCTCTCCAGCACAGTTCAGAGACAAAGGGTGAGTGAGCACACAATTGCCTGACTTGGGTTGGGTTAAGTAACATTTAAGTAATTCTAATTCTGCAATGTGTTACAGAAGTTGCCTAAATGGAACATATTCTCTTCAATTTCCTTCTCTAGGACAATACAGGCTAAGCAGATGCCTTGAACATGCCCCTCTTATCTGGGSTATTCACTGTCTTATCACTTAAACCCCTTTAGGGGTAGATTCTGTAAAGGCTGCTAGTATCCCAAGAGAGATAGGACTTCCAAAAAAATCCTGAGCTGATGTGCACACAAGCCCTTCACACACTCCTTGTCCACAGCAGAGGAACCTCCACAAGCACTTCCTGCAACACTCCTGACAAAACACAGTGCCAGGAACAGCTTAAAACAGCCCCTTTTGTAGCAGCTTCACTCAAGGAAACAAACACACATTCTGCTATTTGCAACCTTTATTTCATGAATAATTAAGAAGAAAACATGGCAACATTGGCAAATTGAAGGCATACATACTAAATACTCATACAGAATACATTATGGAGAAAGTAAATGCCCAGGTCTTTAGTGGTCCTTGCAAACTGAAGGCATATTGGGTCCTCCAAAAGGTTTAGCTTAACATAGGCTTGCTGACTTTTTAGAGTTTCAATGATTACCAACTTGTGCCTTTCAAACCAGAAACAGTGTGAAATACAATTGGAAAACTCATCCAAATTCTCCTCAAACCTGTATTTCTCAGCTATAACCAGAAGCAAACAAAATGTTATTTCCTCCTTGCCATTTAAATATGTACACTAATACACCAGCCTAAGTATTCAAGACACAAGCACTTCTTGAAACATGTTCCATTTGACTCAGAACCTGCAGGAGTACACACACATTTATGTGTGCATATAGGTACATCTATACATTTATGCAAAGCCTCTCTCTATGTAAGACATGTGTAAACTATTCAAAAGGGTTCTGGAAAAAAAAGCCAAGTACTTGTACTTGTCTAGAAGAACTACTAAACCCATACACAGACTGACATACTACAGTTGTGTTTCAAGGAAGAGTAAAACCGATACAAATCAGAAAAGCTGGATGGATGAGAAGAGCTTTYAGAATCACTGGTTTTTATATCATCTTCAAAGGTCATGGAAAGTGAGCTTTAAATTAGCTATTTAGGAGATATTATTACTGGCTGCAGTGTCATCTCAAACAAGGTTAGTCCTTATCCAGTATAGTGCTGTGAAGTCAGACTGAGGCATCAATAAAATTCTGTTCTTTCACCAAGTCCAAAAATCACCCCACTGTTCTGTCAGTTCTGCCTCACAGCTGAACTGGATGTACCCTCATCCCAGAGGCAGAGGGTACCAATTAATGCCCTTCTGGGTTTGATCGGCAGAGTTGTTCAATATTGAAGGGGATCACTGATTTATTTCACATACACTGAACAACTCTTGATCATTACTGACCTAAAGTGAACTTACAGTCTGGAGGCAAACTAGTCTATGCCTTGTTTAGTAGTGTTATACTTTCTTCCCATTAGATAATATAGAGGAAAAAAAAGCACATTTCTGTTCAAAAAAAACCTTCAGATATATATAAAAGTGCTACTTAAAGAAAAAATAATGTTACAATACACATAAAACCAAAAGTTTCTATCAAACTGAAATGTTGTAAGWTACAAGGATTAATTACTTGAGTATATTACATGTATTTGTGCCCTCCTAGCTGAACTGATTCCCAAGTAACCATCCTAATTGAGCATATCCAATAATTGGAAACTATTAAAAGCCTCCAGAGAAATTTCAAC
>NW_026623440.1:572024-659805 GCF_030028575.1 Malurus melanocephalus
TTCAGAATCAAAAATGGACTATTCCATTATTGCAAGTGCAGTCTACAGTCAGAACAGGTCAGTTCCTGAACTGTGGAACCAGGACTGCCAAWGGCTCCTCTGCAGCAGGAAATGTCCACTGGGCTCCCTCACTATCACATAAATACACCAGTTACATGCAATTAAAATAACACATGGATCACACGAGGGTGAAAATGCACAGAATACATTGCTATGCTGGGGCACAGCAGGTTTTAAGCCTTCACTTCCCCAAACAACTTTCTCATATTCTAGAACTATGCAAAATACAAAACCCTTAGAAAAGTGCAACAAAACTAGCTTTATGACATTTTTCTTTCCATTTCCATAAATACAATCTCATAAAAATATTATTAAACAGAAGCATACTTCCCAGTGGAGAACTAACAGGCCACATTTCAGCTTTCAGTAAATGATTTTGCCTAAACTGAAAACCCCTGAAAATAGGGGATTAAAATGAAACCAGCTTAATTGCATCAGGCTGCTGTAATATTCTGCCAAAAGTTTYCCCTACTGCTCTGCATCCCCAGGTCCTGCTGGAACTGATGGGAACTTGATGTGCAACTCTGAGCCAGACAGTGGCCTACRAGCAAGCTGGAAGGAAGTCATCTGGTATTCATAGGTTTTACTAGAGTTTCACTGTGAGGAAATAAYTGTAATATCACAGAATTAATTAACTCAAGGAGATTAGGACGGTGACTTTGTCAACCAAGTTCAAGGGTGCTGCATCCAAACAACTGGCAAGTGTAGCAAAAACACAAGGGAAAAAAGACACTCGTAACAATTAACAGAAATCAGAATTGTACAAACCTCGACCTTTTAAGTTATTTAGCATTAATTATCCAAAGCATACTTGCTACATATTCCAGATGCTTAACATCTTGGGTTTGATAATTACAGAGTGACTACAACACTGATTCTGAAATGAGGGAATGCAACAGAAGAAACATAGAGGAGGAGGGACACAGCAAGCCACACAGTAATTTAAAACCCATCCAGCCATTCTCCTGTGAAAGCAGAAACACTATTAAAAATACCTTTCTAAATAGGGACAATTAAATGTATTAAGAGATGTCTGTGTTTTGCCAGTCCACACACACTAACTTGGGAAAGCACAATGGCATGTCCAGCACTCATGGATGATGAAGACACTTTAATAGCAATTCTCACCAAATGATTTCTCAAACTGGTTAATATTAGCTTAAAGAAAGGGATACACTAATGGTAATTAGCTTAAAGAAAGGAATTGCAGAAATAGAGCTTGGAAGAAAATAAAAATAAAACTRAAATAAATATTTACCAAGTCAAGGGAAGGACCACAAACAAACTACACAGTTAACTCAGTCCATACGTGAACATGACTGTTTGAAGGTCCTCTAGGCCAACTCAGGATAACYCACAATGGGCAAAAAATAGCCTGAAGGTGTAAAACTGCATTCCTTCCCAGAAGAATTTTGCCCCTTAGCAGCTCCTGCTTGTGGCTGTGTTAGTTGCAAGAGGCAAACAAGAAGTCAGGTCACCACAGGAGTCCCAGGAACAGTTTAAAGGTGTAACTGCATCACTTCAGCCAGCCCGGGGCAGCTTTGGAAGGAGCTCTCACACACCACCTGAACACCAGGCAGCCTCCCCAAACCAGGCACAGGCAGTAAGAACAACACCCACAAGTTCTCCAAATCTCCAACTTCCCAAATAATCTTGGTTAAAACTAGGTTGGAATAAAAACTGTGCCCTGGGCCAAATCTGTACAGAAATAGAATTGAGCGAAAGCTATTTTTTGGTGATGCAAAAGAATCCAAATGTCTGAAGTGCTGAAACGGAAAAAATAACTAAAAACTTAACACTGAGATCAGAAACAGAAATGAGACTCCAATGTCACAGCTACACGATCCACAAGGCAGATCCTCAGCAGCTTAAACCACTGTCCTGCACCATTACAGGAGGGGTGCAATTTATTTCTCCTCATGCACATAAAACCAGAGCACCACTGCTGCCAGGGACATTAACAGGAATTTACACCAATAAATTAAAGTAGAGTTCATTTAGCTCTGGCAAATTTAGGGGATCCTAAGAYACAATGATAGACTTTACAGAAAAACACAAACAGTTGAAATATGTCATAAAATTGGAGACAAAAAATTATCAGAAACATTACATGTAAATCAAAGAATATATTTTATGCAAGGAGACAAAAATCTATTTAAAATGAGAATGTATCATAATTATATATTGGATAATAATCTAGTCACCAACACAAATTTAAAAAGGAAAATTTCACTCAGTTTTTCAGAGGCATGGCAATAAGAKGTCTTTTGTAAGGGCCAGAGTTTCACACATTGGAGATACTAAATTAGTGTTTCTATTTAAATAGACAACAAAATCAAACTGGATTAAATGAAACCAACTGAAAAGCAAAGCAAGTGTTACAGCTACAGAAGTGTTTCCATTAACAGGGTCCAGAGGATGACAGCTGTACCTGCATCAGGATGTCCCAYAGCTCCATTTTGTTGCCTACAGCTGGCCATGAGTAACCCAGATACTACAGCTCAGGCATTTGCAAGGCACATAGTAAAATACAAATGGATGACCAAATATTTTTAGTACATTCAGAACTATTTTATGGATTAAAAGGAAAGTAAAACAGAATAAACTTGTACTTCACATGAACAAAAAAACAGGCTGTTTCAGGATTAACTATGAAAAAAACCCAAGCACAACAGYATATTCCACATCCAGGAGGGTTACAGCTATTTTCCCTCTTGAACAACTGAATGTGGTTTGAACCTTCAGAAAAATCCCATTGTAGAGGGCAGCAGGCCATTGTGTTTGCRTTGGATCTTCCATTGCTTCGTTCCTTCCACTCAGCAGCTGAGCAGCACCTCATATGTAAAGGCTCAGATACATCAGTACACAAAAAACTCTTCATGAAGCCCAGAGTTGCTGGGCTGGATTCACAGAGGTTTATCAGACARATCACACCAGGAAGAAGTTTACAGAGCTCTGAAGTTTGTGAAAAGATCACTTTTATAATTACTCTAGTTTTTTTCTCTCTTCCTTTCTGAAGACCAGCAGCTCATCTTTTTAACAAGAAAGGATCTGGCAAAGATGATTTCTCCTTTGACAAATGGTTACACTCTCAATGTTACTGCAGTTAAGGACTCCGACAACATTCCAGGTAAACCAAGATGACCATTGGACAGAAAAAAAATCAACTCTAAGCTYGAATTACCTCACCAAAACACGTCATGAGTGAATTTGGATCAAGAAATACTATCCTTTTCATTACAAAAATATTTTTTTAGATCTAAGGCAATGAATAAGACAATCATAGATAAGGATATCTGTTCAGAGGAAAAATAGAAGGGGGTTTTAGACACTAATTGGCAAAATCTGGAATTTAGTAGTAGGAGATGGAATGCAAGACAGCAGTAATGTGTGTTTCCAGTAAAACTATTCCTATTGAAACTTAAGAAATGAAGTTAAAAAAAAGTTTGAAGAAATATAGAGGAGAGGAAAATGCATTTCAGACTTTTATTAAAATCTATTAATGAAGGCTTTTCACTTGAAACCTCTCTTGCAACTATTGGCTTTAGATTACGCTGGCTCTTCAAAAGCACCAGTTAATAATCTGAGGGTATCTACTTCTAGTTCTAAAGAGCTGTAAGAATGTTTGAGACACTGCTGCTCTGAAAACTYCTCCAAAGGCCCTCAACATGGGTTAAGTAATTATTTTGCAAAATTCCATAATTCTCACAGGCACATATCAGTGTGTGTATTCTTATACAATGCTAAAAACATGCTGAATTATTACTCTTCACGTGGGCTGTGTTCTTCAGATGATGGGGGTCTGGGATTTGGCAATAGTTTTGAGTTAAATCTGTGCTTTTATACCATGAAGAAGTTTCACAGAYGCCAAGCACAGTTGCATTCACTGGGTTAACATCTATGACATTCAAACTGTCCTTAACAGTCGTAGGAGCACCATAGAACAGATTTATTTTCTTTACAACGGGGTTACTGCGCTGAAAGAGCCTGTGCTTATAAATAGCAGCTGTTACAGAACTCACTGCTCAAGTTGGCTTCTGCTTAATATTAATGAGATGTTCTGTGGCTGAGCTGCTGATAAGTGTTCAGAAAAGCAAGAGGCAGAAGCAATGACAGAGTGAAGTCTCCCCCCYGATTTGACAAACAAGATTACAACAAACAGCTCATGACAAATGGAGCCATGAAATCGTTGKGAGCCATTAACATTCCACACCAGGCCCTGAAGTGCCAGGACGTATCAACTCAATGATCGCTAAGGCACTTAAACTCTTTTGCCCAAGAGCTGCTAAATGAATTCAGGTACATTTTAGGAAAAAAAGAAGTTGAGCAGACTAAAGTTTCTCAATTCCTTCCTTGTGACAGTGAGTCATTTCCACACAATATTTGAGACTACTGGGTGTGCACACATTACATCAGTTCCTCCATAGTCCTCCTCAGGGAACATCTCACCTTCTGTCACTCAGATGAGGATGTGCAAGACCAATGAAAAACATAYAGAAAACATGGCAAAGTTGAATTTTGAGACAACCTACTTCATTATTACATCTTATTGAGAATATCTTCTCTGCAGAGGAAATGYTATCCCAGTTCCAAACTTCTACCACAGATAGCCACRACGTGTGCTCGTATTGCTGTAGAGRAAAGCCCGGGGTAGCTGCGTGCGCTGCACAGGCAAAGGAAGAAGAGAGGAAAGACCAAGCCAGGCAAGGGGTGATAATTGATTCATTTCTGTTAGAATGGAAGCACAGGGAGTTTGCACAGATTCCTTGGAGTACAGTGTACCCTGAAAGCCAGGAGCTGCATGTGCTAGTCTTTACAATCCATAAGATAAAGATGAAAGCCACATCACTGTGACAGAGGTAGGCTTATAATGAAGCTTTAGAATGAAGACTTCTTCTGTGCCAGATTTTTTGAGGTATCAAGAGCACTTTTCCCCTCAATTTGTCATCATGGAATCAAAGCTTGTTTTCTTAGAATATTGTGCACATTTTAAAGGATGGAAAATAGCTGTATAGGCAGTAACTAAGTTACCATTAAGAACTCTACTGTATTGGGCTGCCATTTGCTGTGGATAGAATATTCAGAGTCTGTGGAATCAGGATGCTACAGGAAGTTCAGTAATATGATGCCATGTTATCCTTTTCCTTCTCAAAGCTTTATCTGTACATTCAGTCTCCTATTTGCTAGGGGGAAGCATTCATATCACTCTCCCAGGGAAGAAAGTTTCAGGAAGTCTGACTGGAAAGGCAGCACAAAAGTAGTCCAGGCTCTATAGGCTACATAATTAATCTGAATAGCTTAATAACTTGGGTTACTCCAAGCACTGTGGCAACAAGTTCTTGCTTTTAAACAATTGTTTCCAGGCTTAGTAGCTGAAGCAATCTGAGGCAATCCAGGGTAGTGTCACTGAAGTTTGAGGGGACTCAAATGTTGCCAGTTTTCAGTGAAATGGGGATTAGCATTTCAGGATGATTTCCATCTGGTAGCTCACATCGGTTGTATCCCATGGATCTGTCGAATGATTAGGGTTCAGGTTTCAAAGTATTTGTAAATTGCTGTAACATACAGCATGACATTCTGCCAGTCTGGACGCTCAGTTCGCACCATTTCATTGATGTCCTGTCACAGAAAACAGATTGGTCAAAATCAGGAATGAAAACCCTGAGAGCAATGTGGCAGTGTTTTCACACGTTCCTGGGAATGGTAAATCTGTCAAGTTTCCACAATTTAAAACACTGATGAAGAAAGCTCTGTTTGCATCCATATATCTTGGTATTACTTACAAAATGTAATTAATAGCATATCTGTAGGTAGTTCTTTTGTTGATTTAAGATTGAAATGTCTGATGCTGTGCATGCTCAAGCTGTCTCCCACTGAGCACAGCTGGTACAATAGTCAGACTTTAAAGTTCACATAGCCCTCCACAAGCCTTACAAATTAACACAAACCTACCCAGGAACTGTGAGCCATGGAATCAAGGCCCAGATATCAATTAAAGCTCAAAATTCCCATCAGGTTAAGCRTCAGTAACTAAGGGAATCCCATCTGCCCTCTTCAGCACATGTACAAAGCAAAACAGAGTGACGAAGTTTCTAGGAATTTCTGTTTACTGTAAGGCTCTATTTCAAAGCTTTAGGTGCAGGAATGTCCAGAACTCAGAAAAGAGAAAATGGCGAGGTTTTACAGCTGAACACTTTCTTCTTCAGAGAATGATCAAATTTTCCTTGCAATCCACTCCTATTTACATACAGGAGCTTTCACACCTCCCCTTACCTTCTACCCATATAATATGGATGAGAAAAAATTTCTACAAACATACACATGACACACATTGTGCATGGAGGTATGTAAATAGATACTAACTTCCTAAGATGGATACAATTTGCACTTAGACTTTATTCCATTCAATTTGCCTGTTGAGAGTATCTGCAATGAAGTCCATCACAAAAAGGAAGGACAGACAGCAACCATTTCAACTAAGGCTGAATTATGCAAGAATTTCTGCAGTTATTTTCCACGATCTCATTCTTACATCAGCACTTGGTAAGAAACTTCCACATTTCAAATCCCTGCCAAAGTCAAAGTACGAAAGCCCAGGAGTTGCACTGCTATTGTCAGCAAACACAATGCTTGTGGGGGTAAAAGCACTGATAAGGATCAAGGAAAGTGTTATTTTTAAAAACTCTGTTGTATTGTTAGTTGCTAACTATGGCAGCTTTGTTACAATGTAGGTTGCAAAAGTATCACTTAAGTATCATTTCTSATAATGGCAATTTCAGCTGAATTTCTGCGATCACTCACAAGGGTTTGGGATACTCCCAATTCCACACCTTCAGAAATACTCCTTTTCTAGTAACTAGTAAGAGTTTTCTAGTAACAGTTTCAACTATACTGTTGAAACTAATTATTTCACTCTAGAAGTCGTGTAAGACAACTTATAAACAATCACTGGAGAAAYGCTTACAACTACTTGCAATGATGACAAATTAAAAATCTAAACTTAAGCAACTCTCGACTCTCAAACTACACTGATCAAAGGAACAAATGCCATTGCTTGATTTGTTGCTCCAGAGTTCCAAAAATCCCAAATACTTTAAAAGTAGGTCAGAGACAGGACAGATTTAATGGATTCTTGAAAATTGTATCCCATAACTATTTCTGAAATTATTCTCAAACAAATCCATTGCCTTTATTAATATTTCTTTTGATACTGAGAGATTAGTGCTGGTGAACCTTCCATTTAGAGCTTAACAGGTCTTTATTTCAGTCATTAAGTAGAGCTCATCTGCTGCTATTTTTAAGTATAAACAACCAAATCTTTAGAGAGTACAAAATAGAGTAATTTTGATTTTTATATGTGGGTCATAATTCATTCAATATGCATTTAAATCTTACCAGAGTAGATTTGATGCCAACACTTTCAGCTGCCTGAAAAGCCAAAGTGAAATTTCTTCTCTGTGTGAGACATAAAAACATGTTAGAGAACAAGGAAATACTATTTCAAACMCAGCAAACTGGTGTTAAGAATGTTCATAATAATGCTACTACTCTTGCTTCAAATGGAGTCTATAATTTGACTAAAGTTATTTAAAAAGCCATAGGAATGAATGTGTTCTAATATAATCCAAATATTTATGAAAATTTTTATTTATCATTAGAAGATTATGCTGAATGTCATTGTCAGCAAAGAGCAAGTGAGTTACAGAATACTAAAGAACAGATTATTTATTCTTTAAAAAGCAGAAATAAAAAAATCTCTTCATGCATTAATGAAATACTTTTATGTTTTTAGGATGTATTATCATTAATTGAACATCCTGGGCTAATACACCAGTAGGTAGGAACTGTGGCAGACCAGAATTCACAGAGATAACTTGGAAATCCTAGTAACACTGGAATTTTTGAGAACTCAAACAAGTTYATTCTTCTTTATTAACTCATATTAACTAAATCATTGCAGTCCTGGGAATGGGATTTTTAATGCCTTACCTTGTCCTGGCTGTTCAGTTCTTGATAGGGAATATGAGCTGGGAGATAAGTGTGGAGAACTGCACAGAAAGCCAGGCCATCATTCCAGCTGCTGCTGAAGTTTGTGATGTCAATATTCTTGAAGAGAAAAAAATACAAGCCATATTAAAATTGTAATCCAACAAATATTAGATTCAGTAGCTACCAATTAATCAATAATTCTTTTTAATACCTTTGAAGAAATTGGCAGAGAATATGGACAACCCAATACCAAAGTTCTGTAATAAGAACTGCATTACTAAGAGAGGAAAATTTAAAAATACACTGGTAAGAAAGTTATTTTACATATTAATTTCAGGTAATATTAAGCCCTCCCTCAAAAAAAGCACAAAATGTGTATCTGAGTGTGTGTTAAAAACTATAAAATGTTGTGCCAGAGAGGGTAAGAGAATAGATTCAGTGCAAGTGTACACCCCAAGATAGAAAAGTGAGCAAGTTAAAYACATGTACCCCAAATCCCTGATCAGACAGTGTGCTCAAATCTCTGCTAATGCTCATTCTATTTCCTGCTTCTACTACATTCATACCCAGACAAAATTTCTAAGTGATGAGGACAAGTATTTTCTCTTCTAAACAAACCATTTCTCTATAGAAACTGATGTGAAAAAGATCACAAACAAAAGTTAWCTTTCATTTGGAAATCAAGATGTTCCAGCAGATTTAGTGCTGACACTAGCAGAGAATCTTTGGGATTGAAACTGAAATTGAAAACTGCTGTCTTGCACTCTTGATCTTTTAGTTCCCGAAGGAAACTCAGTGGCAYTGGTAAATGCCTCTCCTGAGACTGTATAAATTATTGTAGAGACAGCCCAGTCCAAAAGAGTTATGAACAAGATGCCTCAGTGACCTTTTAAATGACTGTATATTTGGCTGTTGGCAGTCAAACAATGTTAGAGAGGCTAAGTGGATAGCAGTCAGTTTAAACTTTAATTAGGAAACAACCAGTAACAACAATATATCATATATCTCTTACACTTTCATGGAGAAACATAAAAATGATTTAATATCTAACTCACTTTACTGGGCTCAAGCAGAAGCCAACCAGCTCCATTCCTTAGTTTTCAAAGTTTTAACAGCAAGAACCAAAACCTCCARTCTGAGAAGTGCAGAATCACAACTACTTGAGCCAACCAAACTCTCACCTGACAGCAATTTAGTCATCATGATCATCATCTGCCTTTGACAAGACAGTAAAACGTGAAATTCCTGAGGCAGAAAACCAACCAGGGCCATGTTCTGTGCCAGGCAGGGAATGACAGCACTCCTTGACAAACCAACGCTTTGGACTTCAAATGAACAACAACCACAATCTCCTCCAACAGAGGAAAAAAACAAAACTCTGGGCAATTTCTAGAAGAATGCGAGGGAAATCTGGGTTTCCTGCTGAGCTTTAGCACTTTTGATGCGAAGTGGCCCCAGTGCAGGTCCAGGCTCTGATGTCAGTGTACGTGCTGGGGCTCACAGTGCCCGGGGCCGGAGCCTGCACGAGGAAACGGCGGCGCTGGAGACCCCCAGACTGTGGGAACAGCTCCACACACAGCTTCCTCCAGCCACAGGGTGGGAAAATTTAAAAGCAAAAGGGAGAAAAAAAARRWKRARAAAAAAAAAAAGTGCTCTTTTCTCCTCTTCAAGAGAGACAGGAAATTGGATTTAAATTAATGCCTGGTTAAAGCTTTCTAAATGGTACTTAAATTAGGGAAACATATGCAACACACAGTATGAGGTTTTAAGAAAAAAAAAGGAGAAAATGTCAGATTGTTAAAGCAAATAGATTTCTACTTGTGTCCATTTACAGAAGTTACTTCTTGGAAAGTTCTTTCCCCTTACCCAGTTACCAGGAAGGCTTCAGCTCATATCTGTGTCAATATGGATAAAGGTAGGGAGAAAGGATTTTTCTTGTCACAGTTATGTGTGGCAAGCTGGCTATAAAAATCAGGTGTGAATGATCATGTTTGCTTTGCTATGCAATCCATTGAGGGAGAAAAAGCTCAATCCTGGYTTTCACCTCTTGACTGAAATGTTCTCTCTCTTTCCCCGAGATGGYCAAGTGATGTGGGAAGGGGGGGAAAAAGATGTACAGTGGCACTGGCACAGTGAAATTACAACAAGAAAAAGTAATATTCGCTTAAACATTACAATTTTATGAACTAAAATCTTTACTTAATCTATTAGTAAGTATCCACAGAATGCTGAATTTTTAATACTAATGCTGGGGAAAAAAGGGGCACTTAAAGTGCACCTACAAGTCTGGTTCGTTCTCAAACAAAACCAAACTCAGAATCCCCTATTTTTCTAAATCATCTTGTAGGGTCCAGCTTTTAYTATTAAGACAACAAGCAGAAAACAAACCCATCATCCAAGAATTTTAATGTATCCAGAGAAGCTGAATTAAATACAACGGAAGGAAACAATTAAAAGGGACTGGTTTCTGTTTCCAATTGCCTTAAGCATTATGAATTATTATTACCTCTCAGACTAAAAGAAGTATAATATYGGTCAGACAGTAAAAAGCAAATCTAGAAATGGGACAGATCATCATTTAAACTGAAAATTTAATTTTTCATGCAGGGCTTTGAGCACATAACTGGCACATTTAAATACAGCAAATTTTATTTCCTAAATGCTTTTAACTACTTGTGGTTTTTTTGAAAAAGCTTGGTCACTATAATGAAATCAATCTTGCATTAAGCTCTTATTTCTCAAAGAATTGATAGTAAACAGAACATCAGCMTAAAATCTCTGACATAATTTCTTCTTTGTTACTGCTTTTATTAAGTAATTGGCTCTATTAAGAGAATTCTGCTGGAATCTAATCTAGAATTATTCTTCAAGACATTGCAGACAATAAAGTAATAAAGCAGCTAAGGGACATACTTTCAGATAAATTGTCAAATAAGGAGTAAACTCTTTTGGAGACAGGTGAASTTGAAGGGGATTTACCAGCCCTTGTTTATTTATTATTAATATATAGGATGGGAATGAAACCACCTCTAATATTTGGGATAAATGTCTTTTAAAAAGGCAGTTCCAACAAAAGTTAAGCAACAGACCATTGTCATAAAAAGATTTGTGGAAGATGCTTTCCAATCAGGAATAAACAACAGAGATAAAAATGTGTAAGACCTTTATGTAAGAACATTAAAAACATAAAGTGAAAAATAGATGGTAATAGAACAACCTGGTAGATCCACAGCAAGAAACRTTTCAAGCATGACTCAAGCCCCTATTGAACTGGACACTGCAGAGTACGAGCACTCACCACAAGATGAACATTCCCTTGTGCTCACATAGAAAAAAAGACTAAAACCAGTATTCCCCATGAAACATTCTAGATTGCTTAACAGACTGGGCTCTGCATAACACCAATCTAAGATCTCTGCAAACCTATGACTTTTCTAAAATTCACCATTTTAAAGTGGTTTTAACCAGTCTACTGCTGATTTTAAAATTGTCTCCTGTTGCTTTCTGCAATAATCCTAAACTAAYAGAGAGTCTTTTACAGTCAGTGAAAACACTATTTCTTTTTAAAAGCAAGAAACAGATGTTAACTATTATACCTCAGTAATTCCTTACTTTTTTTTATCCCCCACAGAAAACTTCCACAACTAAAAAACCCCATAAACATCAAAAAACCCAACCATAGCAAACATAGTTTCAAACTTGTAGTTACAACTAAGAACAAAGCTATTTTAACCACTTCTTCAGACATATCCACAGCTGTCTTCAATCTCCCTGAACTATGGWCATCAGAACTCGAGCAGAGGAGCATCCTGCACAGCAATTTGTCTATCCCTGGCTCTGCACAAGGAGAGATATTCATTTCCAAASTTAGTTTGGGTCTCAAGAGTCAGGACATGAAGAAAATAAAAACATGTGTCTATGTCTCTGTGGTATTAGTTAATTAAATAAGTGGGTTGAGAAAGCAAAACCATTAATATGATTCTGTGCTATAATAYATTAAAGTTCTATAATATATTAAAGCCTTAAAACAAGATTTGAAGTTTAAGTGTACAAATCTTGGCAGGCTTCTTCCCATGTCAGAAAATTACCAGTAAAATGCTTTAAAAGCTTTTAAAGATACATACACACACAAAAGAGTATCCATTAAAGAAGATTACAAAGGTAAACTACAAAAGAACTGCTCTCCACACTCCATTGAATCAGGATTCACTGACTCAAATCATGGAATAAAGCCATGGCTATCTACTTCTRGCAGTAGGTGAGAATATAGAAGTATTTCTGGAACAGACTTAGGAGCAGTCCCAACGACTGACTCTTCAATCCCAGCTTCTGTTAAGGCAGTAAATGGCAAATATAGACCATTGACACCCTTAAACATTGACTGTTAATGTTTCTTTCCATACCAAACACATGTTATTTTTCASTTTGGGCATATAAAAGAGCCATAAAAGAAGGAGTCATTCTCACAACATCCAGTAATAGCTTCAGACATTAATGTCTGAAACACTTAGAGGTACAGACAGCTTCATAATTTATTCTAAATTTTGTCATAATTAAGTCTAACAAGTTGACATTTCTCTTGTATCAGAATCCAATCCAAACACAGAAAGGAAGCATGTCCTTCCTTAACTCGGCAATTTTTGGCTAAAGGATCTGCTTAAACCAAAGAGAGAAGTGTTTTGGCATCCTGACCACTCTGATGAATCAACCAGACAGCACAGAATGCACACCCTGGAGTCAGTATTTGAACACAGGCTTACATAAGCACAGTCATGTTCTTTTCTTGTGCATTTTTAAAATCAATACATTACTTTGAGTAGAATATGAGCTAGCTCAGTGTTGATAAGAATAGGTTTWAAAAAAAAGCAACTTGAACCATCTTTTACTGCTAGTTTTGTTATTCTACACTTACTGCTCAAGCACAAATGGACGCATTGCTTCCAGGTGCATTCAAGGTGCATTGAGCATAGCATTAAATTTTTTGYAAGACATGTAGTTTTGATCTGTACAGAAGGTAAAAAAGAGGTGGTTTTTCCAACAGAAAGCAGCATTGCATAAMACAGAGGACAGGTACTACAATGCTACACTAACTGTACCTAGGAAGTGTGGAAAGCTTAAAGAAAGCTTAAAAAAAAATTAAGTCTATTCTTGTTGCTATCTTGTGACAATTGCTTTTTTTTGGTGTCAGACTTGTGGAAGTGAATTATCTCTCAGAATKCTGCCAAAATGGAAAATAAATTGAAATACTGCWGGAGATAAGAATGGGTAAGGATGTGTGTATCCTGTTTATTGGTCCTCTTTTAACATGAAACATGCATGCTCACATCCTTTTGGGGACTTTTATTAGCTGTGTACTCAAAATGAAAGTAGCTGTGCTCCAGCCAGGGTAAATGCTCCATAACAGCTGGATGGGATTACTTTATGCTTTGAAGATATCTGGAATTTATGACAGTTTTATGACACTGCACATATTTTAGAGGAGCCAGGAGGATTCTCTTCTCTGAAAAATGCAGCACTTGGCTCTGTACTCTGAAGCAGTGTTAGATCCTGAGCAAAGCTAACACATGATGAAATGTCAAGAATT
Organism: Malurus melanocephalus; assembly: GCF_030028575.1. Classification (NCBI taxonomy): domain Eukaryota; kingdom Metazoa; phylum Chordata; class Aves; order Passeriformes; family Maluridae; genus Malurus; species Malurus melanocephalus. The sequence goes on from NW_026623440.1 coordinate 585,658, forward strand.
TTGTGCCTGTTCATCTGRAAACTAAAGGTGATTTGCTCCTCTTTTATCTAAACGCTTATCTTGAGAGCAGCCCTCCTCTTTCATGGCTTAGAGATTTGTTCTGGAATATACTAAAGCTCAATGCCTTAGTGAGTGCAATTGTGTTGAGACAGAGCAGGCTCTGGATGGAAGTTAATAGAGAACCTGCTCCTGCTWGTTCTGCACTGACCTTCTGCAGATCACCATTCTCTAAACCTAAGCTCCAATGAGAAATTCTACTTGCAAACAACATTCAGACAACATATCAAAAGCTACAATATAGTAAGAGATGAGGTCATACAGGTTTTTACACCAGTAACAATTTCTTTTCAATGGCTACATCAATCTAATTTTTTTATTGAGGTACTCTTGAAAAAACATTTGGAACCACAGTTAAATATTAACAACTACCTTTCAAGGTAACTATTCATTTATTCTCCTCCAAATTTGCTTGAATAAATCAAGAAAAGTGTACAATGAAATAACTTACAGGGTTTTTTAACAGGGCTTATTCCACCATAATGGACTGAAATTAAGAGCTTCACCACACTATCATATTTGAATTATTTAGCATTCATGAAGTTTCAAGCTTCTGAAGCAGAAATAAGTACTTAAGACTTCTAATCAAAAGCTTGCAAGCAATTTTCTAGAAGGGGTAGGAGTGCAGGAGTTATTTTTCTTCCATTTTACTTGAGCAGACAAAAAACCCATACCAGTTGAACCAGACATTTCTGTAGTGCTGTATTCTCCACATTCTCTATTTTGTGAATAAAGAAAACCTTCTCTCCTTGAAACAGAACAGACTTTGGTGTTTGGGGTTTTTTTGTTTGTTTGGGGTTTTTTTGTTTGTTTTTTAGTTCTTTAGTATTTTCAATACATGGAATAAGAAGCAGCTCAAGAGCTACAGCTGGACTTTGAAGGCAACAACATTCAATCATATCCTGCTATCATAAGGATAAACCAACTCCACCACACTCGGTGTTCAACAGGCTGAGCCACTGGCAGCTCACCTAGAACTGTGTACACCTTCAAAAACTTTTTAGAAATTAAGATTTGTGTCTSGCTACTTGTGTGATTACTATTTATTAGCTATTTTCCACTCTTCAGTCCAAAATACAATTCCTGGTATGAAAGGCAAAACAATACCAGAAGCAAACATTTCTCTGTCAGAAATGGAGCTTTAACTCAGCGTGCAAGGYTCCACCTTCCCTGTGAAACACCAACAGCTGAAAGAAATTTCTATAAATACCTTACAGGTATTTATGCATAAAAACCTACAGCTGTGARACATCACCCCCAGGTGAGAGGGAGAAAAGACAAAAAAGTCATTACTGCTGGCAATGGATGAAGAAGGAAACRTCTTTCTCTGCTGGCAAAGACATACYTSARTAATACTGRWTTACAGGGTTTTACTTAAGTATTGRTAGTTTAATATGAATAGKACAAAATTAACWAAGGAATTATTCTGAAACAAAAGGCTTCTATTATTTCCTTCCCTTTTTCTTGTTTCCAAATAAAGGTTACACTCTTCCAGTTCATTTTAGAACTTGTTACAGACTCAATTTGCACGTATCTTTCCTTTAGTCTGCAATACTTACAGGTAATATTGGCTGAAATAGTAACTGTATAGAAACTGGTGGCTGGTTAGAAAGTGATCTACTGCTGTTYCTAGAGGAAAAGGCTGGGATATTTAGAATTCGTGTTTTGTGAGGCTCCTGCAGCAGCTCACAGACAGAGGAGGGTTGGGCAGCCAGCTTGTACCTGCAGCTGAGAAAAGCATGTGCTGGCTCTCACCCAGGTGAAAACCAAACAAAAGCAACAGTGGCACAGGGGAAAAGTAGAATTTCTAATGATAGGAAATGCTGGGAATAGAAGGGAWCTGTGGCAGAGTGTGAGACACCAGGAACAGCAGGAGGTAAGAGGATACCCTGCCCAGATTTGCATGACAGGGAAGGAAGAAGAGTGAGTACCTTAAGCAGGACTGAATGAGGAAGGGAGATGTTCATTACTCTGATGCTTGTTTACTGTTTGTCAGTTTTGAATACACATAGTTTTAAAATAAAATTAAAATGAAGCAGAGATTCACTGAAAACAAAAAAGAAAAACATCCTTATCTGGTATTGATAACACTGATAAGCTCTGTTCACAATGAATACAGTGCTGGGTATGTTTAAAACATTAGAACACCACCAACAGGGTGTTCAACCAGAACTAAATTTTGGGGGATCATGAAAGTAATCAAATTCTGTACAACAAAGAAATGAAAAATGAGTGTGCCTAAAGCAAAAGGCATTCTTCTCCAAAAATTAACTTAATATAACCTCCTGATACTATCTCACAGTTTCAATGAAGGCAATGCAGTGGCTCTGCAGATACTCTGTATTTTGTCACTATTGCAGATTTTGAAGCAAATACACAAAGTCTCAAAACCTATCCTTTTAGCAGTGTTTRTAAAACTCAAGGAATTAGAAGCAGCAATCTATAGAACCAGAAGCATATTCTTGCATGTGCACACAATTACAGAATGAAAAGTCTGGAATAATTCCTATCACTTTTCCTAACCAGATTAACAAGGCTGTCAAATTCATCTTTCATTTCAAGACAATATGGGAAAATATTTTTGCACTTAGTTCGAGGATTTATAAAGAAATATAACATCCTGCCTTTTTTTAAAATGTGGGGAAGGAGAAAGGCTCTTTCCACAAAGCTGCTTATCCTCAGAAATAGCACAGTTTCGTACCAGACGTGCCACAGGAAGAGGGGGAGGGYTTATATCACAGCCTGTCCATTGTGCTTAAGGAGGACTTTTCCTATGGATGGGCGACCATCCTGTTATGTGCCTCTCAACTTCCTCCTGCATTGTGAGCCTCAAGTCATGGAAAGAGTAAAGTTCTTAAACTGAGGATTGTGTTGGGAACTCCAAACACTTTCAATACAAGTTAACCAAACAAATACATCATGGTCAGACTATTAACATCCTGGTTTAGTTTGCTGAAGCCACTGTTCTTTTGAAAAAATAATGTAATCAGGAGAACTCTGGACAGTTGTCTTGTTAGCTCTTTTGGCTTCTGATAACATTTGGACCAAGCAAAAAAAATAAAATCTGCAACTGCAGTGGAAAGCCAAGTTCAAAATGCAAGACAATGCCACTTTCACAAAACAAACTGTTCCTAAGAGGCTAAATGGGAGTGCATACTAGGATCAAAAAAATCCCCTAAGATAAATTCCTATTAAAAAAAAAAAATCTCTGAAATCTGAGAAACAGTACTCTAGCTGTATTTGGGAAACATTAAKTTAAACCTTAAGTTGGTAAAGTTTCAGCTGCAGTTTTAAAAGTGCAACCTGTGAAAGGCTGATTTTGAGTGTGTCAATGGGAAGGCAGCTGCCCCCTTAAGAAAATCTGGTGCTGTGTGGAGCAAAGAGACTGAGGAGCTGCTGGTGTTGGAGCAGGACTCGGAGCACACGTTCCAARGGGACAGTACAGGACATGCCAGGGCCACTGAGTCCATGCAGTCAGGTGTGGAGCAGCCTGGGCTGTGCACGGGCAGGCTCCACTGCCTGGCAGCACAGAAGCGCGGCGTTAGCCAGCTCTGCACTTACCTGATAGCCCTCTGTTTTCTTCTGGCACCACTTCAGCAAGGCATTTCTCTTGGATCCTCCATATTCTCTTGCTAGGGCAGACAAGGGATCTTTCCTCTCTTCTCTAGGAACAAAGCACAGGAGCTTTTAATGCAACAGAAATATATAAAATCTTAAATAAAAGGACAAATTATCATCATATTGAGATACAGCACTTCTGACTGAAAACCACAATACACTGCAAAAGACCTGAGAGTTAGATGGGCATAAGTCCTTCATTAGCAAATTATCCTTTTTTCTTTAAGTTTTTTTTTACTAGGTCTTTCCACCTCAATGATATTTGTAAGAGTCCCAAAAACTAAACTCACAACATAGTAAGTTCCAACCTGAACCATTAAGCTAACTCAAGTGACTTTATTTTGTATTTAAAAAGAGAATAAACTGATGCTATCTCTTTTGCATCTCATGGCTGATTACAAATGTCACCTTGAACCAACAAGTTTGCATATGAGCAGCACAGTGCTATTAACAGAACATTTGCCTGAGACCTGGAGTTCTCAAAAAAGAAGGGGGAGATCTATGTAGGCTGATCTGCCATTTGATATATTAGCACAATAAAAGCAGTCAATTAATTTCAATTCCAGTTTGTCAAGCTATCTTAAGTAATTTTTTCCTTAAGAAAAGATTGGGGAAGAAAAKAACAACCTAAGTGGGCCATTTTTTCATGAATTTTACATTACAAGTATCTCTTTCCCTGGCTACAGAAATAAATTTGTAGATTAGAAAAACCATATTACAGAAGTTAGTATTTCTTTAGTGGCCTAGTTACAGTATACTATGATACAGTATTTCTACAGATAATGAACAGTCTGACAAAAAGAGCAAATACTACATCATTATGGAGCTTAGTTACTGCATGTGAAGTGTGCCAGCAGTTGTTCTTAATTTTAATAATCTCCATTTGGACAATTAAAATAAGATAGCTATCAGTGAATTGCAAAGATATCCTCATCTGCCATTTTTRAAGAGTCCTATCAGATGTAAGCAAGATTGTCACAACATTTACAGAGATGTAGGCTGAATCCTAAGTTACTCTTTCTGAATATTTCCAAAAAGACACAGGGATTGTATAAATTCACTCTCAAATCTTCAACTCTTTGTTCTTTACAGCCCTTGTGGTGACTGGAAAGAGGGATGGAATGTGGAAATACATAATAYCATCAGTGGATTCCCTGCTGCAGATTTACAGGTAGGAATTCTCCAGCTCCTGTTAAGTAAGGGAAAAKAAAGCATCCATGGAATGTGGATTTGTCCTGCATGTGTGCTGCAAACAGAACACCAGAGACTGTTCCATGTATCTGCATCTCTTGGCCCATGCACRAAAGTGAATATGGCCCAACAGACAAGGAAATGCTTTAAGGCACTAATCCTAAAACATGGATTGCAATTTGCTTGGCCAGTCTTCATCAACATATGGAGGGGCAGGATCTCAAAGTTACTTAGAAAAAGATAACATGAAATATCCATGAAAATATATGCACAGCAGGACAGCAGACACAAAACAGTATCTGCTATCTTTGATGCTGAGCCTTCAAACCAAACTGCTCTTCTTGACTTAACATGACAAGGAAGTCAGTAACTGTGTATTGTAAATATGAAATAAATTATCTGAATAGATCAGTGTACCTAATATTCATAGACACCACACAGCCAGAATGATGCTTCATGAAATTCTGTACTTCAGTTCTCAGATCAGTACAAATATCAACAACTTACACTGATGTATTTTTTCCTTTGGTGATTGAAACAAGTAACAATGGGATTGCATATTCAATCTATAATGAGGGTTATGCAACAYGATGAGAACTTAAGGACAGAGATCTGGGGCAACAATAGAACTCAAATAASAATCTCCCTCTCTCCTCATGCTAAACATACTGTTTAGCCATGAGGGAGCTGTACAGCCTGTTCTCAAATTCCAACAAGAGCACATGGYTTATATCAGGTTCTCACAGTTATGAAAACACTGCTGAAGAAAATAAATTAGCATTAAGTTGTATGGAGACAATGAAAAATGGTTTGTCATACAAATCTTCCATGTTCACATATCGGGTCAACTGCATTYCAAATCAAAGCCCTAATGAAATCTCAACTAGAACAGGGAACAGTAAACTGCAAGTATTTGTTTTAGTGAACTACAGCAGTAACTGTTTATCTTACAACAACTTTCAGAAATAGGTAGGGAAAACAGAGAAACCTGAYTGTGAAACAGCAAACTGAACTCCAGCAGCGACACTCTGAGGGTGGCTCCAAAGGCCACACTCATCCCACACACCCACTGCTGCACACTCCATTAAGCCTTTTTTAGTACTGAACATAGCAGGCACTGGTTGGGCAGCACAGTAATGACTTCATAATTACAACTGTACAGTCCCACTCTGGAATGCCACACTGTTTGCTACAGTCTGCAGGCTGACACCAATACMACTCAATGTTACCAGATCAAAGTTCATACACAGTGTTTTGGTCTCTTTTTAAAACTTATTTCTGGATRTACTCAGTTTAAATTTAGGTACTAATACACACAATAATTACTGCTAGTAAAGTACTCACAATTAAACCCAGTTTAATTCCTGTGCAATGAAAGGAGGGCAGCACTGAGCCCTGTCTCAGCTGATTTCAGGGAAATCACTTTCAAGAGCACTCATAGCTGTGAATACCTCAGAATTTTATACATATGGCAAGTGTCTCTGAACATTAAGGGTTTAATATTTCTGCTGTACAAAAGCTTTGTCAGGAAGCTTTTTGAAAAATGGTCTTGACAGAGTTATTTAATCTTTGTCTGCCAGCTTCCCAATCTATGAAGCAGAGCTGAGGACATACTTCACTTGGATAACATCAGGATTGAATACTTTGAAGTCCTCTGACTGATAACACAACAGAGAGGAAAAGTTTTAAATTTACCACAGACTTATCTTTTTATCTTACTAATCAAAGGAGGTTGTCTGGCCATTTGTTCCTCAGACTTGCACTATGATTCCCTCTGTGGGACAAAAAAACCCAGGCCCATTCACTCATGACTATTAAGAAGACTTGCCAATGTCTGGGATTAAGACYTGGGCATGCTGCTTTTTATCTTCAACAGGGATTACAGCAGTTAAGGTTTATCATGGTCTCCCTGAGTCCAAGGCAGTGTGCATGATCTGCTCCATGTGCTGTAAACTCACTTTCTGATTTTGGCTTCATGGTATTTTGAGCTGGTATTAATATTTAGTGACACAACTTAGCTTGCTTTCCTAGTGGAGTATAAAGTTTTGATATTAACTCATAATCTTTAAAAAGCTTAACTTTTAATCTAACTTTTAAAACAAATACTGAGAGATTAGAGATTTCTGAAGATCATTCCTCTGTGGGGTCTGCAGTGCCAGCACCAATACTATGTACTAGATATATGCAGACAGATAGCTGTGGAATTAATCCAAATAAGGGATTTTTACCTTATTCTGCTTCTGGTTGTAGGGGTGACTGATGCTGTAGGAGAWGATGAGAGGGACAGCTGTGGGGAGGTGGTACCCATTGCCATGAGAGATGCTGGAGATGCTCCATCAGGTGCGCTGATGTCTCGCTTGATTTCTTCACTGCTTCTTCGAGACACTGAGGGGGCAAATGCCCACACATTTATCACTTGCAAACATAAAACTTTCAAATTTGCTCTCAGACAGGCATTAATTCACAAACCAAGCATAGAAACCTATACCCAATACTAGGTTTCAACGTTCTTCTTGATACTTTCCACTTCAGAAATATGAAGGACTTAGACTGCATTAGCTACATTAATGATCAAGCCTGTATTTTGAAAGAAAATTTGATCAATGTATCTTAACAGAATATCATTACTTTCATTTGAAAGATTTGATGAATGAGAAGGAACTTTAACATCAAAGTGTTTATTTTCCTCTAGTCCATGTAGACTGCAAAGCTTCAAGTAGTTAAGGAAAAARAAAACCAAATCAGTTTAGAGATRACAGCCGTTTAATTTCCATTTAATTTTAATGAAGAATTGGTATGTGATGCTCTGGACATTAATTAAATATCAACAACAAGTATTTCAAATGTTGACTTGAGACCAGTCAGCCACATTCCACAGAGCTTGCTTCATTTTATCAAAGGAAATGATTTTTCTTTCAAATGAAAGCACAAGCATTGTACTCTGTAAAACCAAATTTGGAATTGTTACATGTTCTCTACATGGAAGAAATTCCAGTTCAAAGTACAAGGTTTGCCTTTATACCTAAATAGTGACCATTGTTTATGTTTGTGCAAATCAAAGATTCAACTCTCCACATATATCAGAGACTTATTTTCTATTGATCTGGGGGCAAGWATATTAATTTATAAATACCAGATGCAAGAAGTTTCTTCTTTCAAGACAAGTAAGAACTATCTAAAACTTGTAAGCATTTACTTCAATATAGGTTTTTTTAAAAAACATTCATCTCAAATCAATTCTGCCTAGGTCATACAAGGTATCATTTTCACAGTATCACTCTATTTGTGCTATAACTAGTAAAGATTTGGTTTTAGAAGCCCTGCTGCTACTGAGATATCAGTATATGCAGCTTGATAGTAAATTACCACTCTGCATAACTTTTAGCAAGTATTAGCAAGTCTACTTTTTTTAAATCCAAAGTTAACAYAAAATGTGCAGCAGTAAGAAGAATATTTGTAGGTTATGCCAGTGACAAAATAGACATGTACATGGCTGAACTCAAGAGTTCCTAATTTCATTGATCACCTAAAAAACATGGTATTACCTGAAATAGATTTGGCACTTTCCATAGCAGGGACTCTTGGCAAAGAGGCTGGCCGGCTGGTAGAGGATGTTCTCAACAAATGTTCTGGACAAAGGAAAAAGGGAGATCATCAYCACTGAAGATTCCAGTCAAATGTATGACATATAGGGCTGAGTCATGAATATTGTCCACAAGTGCCGGAGCTTGGCTATTACAGGGAAAACAATTGATTTTATCTGTAAGATGGAGAAGGCCTGCAATTGCTCATTCCCAATGAAGTGCACTATGAATACAGCATGACCACCTTAATCTTTTTTCCCTAAAGCTTCTTGTTAATCCACTTGCCTTGGTCATCCAAAAATATCCTTAAACCAAAAGGCTGAGAAAGGAACCCCCATTCAGCACACAGACAAAAATATTCAATATGCCCTTCTCAATGTTTATTGGTAAAGCAGATTGTTTTGTCCCTCAGGGGATTTCTTTTTTCCTTCCCTCTGGTTTATAGGATTGGCATTTTTTTGTACTCTAGGTTTTGGGGGTTTTTAATTTTATTAAATAAAACCACATATTTTTTCTTTTCCTCCTCCGTGAAGGAGTCTAAGAGGTGCCTTTTTACATATTGTATTGCAAGATAGCTGTGTAACACCAGTGAGTAAAAAACAACTACAACAAAATTAAATTTTTGTAGCAACAAATCAAAGCTATTTCCTATTACGAAATGTCCCTTCAAGTAAAAACAGCAAACAAAAGGTTTACATACTCCTACRTGGGAACACTTAGAAGACAGTAATTTGAATATAAAACCTCAGAGAAACAAGGATTAAGAAAAGTGAAACCCCATTTATTAGTTGAAAATATGACATGAGGAACATACATTGCTACAGAGATAGATTAAAAATATATCTGAATGGCTGTAAACAGGAATTCTGTCTGGCACCCTCATTAYTGGAACACAATCCTGCTSCTCCTGCACTCACTGACTCTAAGGAAAACACAAAAGCCATGTAAAACATACCACTCATTTTGTGTTTAAGCTTATGTCTACCCATGAACTCTGTAACAATTAAAGAATCCTGAATTATCTTCTTGGAAAGGCATTTCAATATTCCTAAAAATATCAAAGTTTCTAAAATTAAACCTGCAGCTGCATTGTACAAATAGCCTCAATATGGATTCAACAAAAGCAAGAAGGAAATCTGGCACATAGAGACTATTATGAAGTGCTACCAAAAAAAAAAAAACAACAACCCTTTAGAAAACTTTAGACCTCAGGAATACCAAATTGAGAGGAAATATTCAGCCTGGAGTCATATGGGGATTATCTTGAGAAACATCTACACACAAAAAGCCCCTAAAGCAGGCATAAATCAGAGAGCTACACCCAACACATGATAGCCATTCATTCTCACAGGAAGAGCACATTGTGAACAGTGCTTTTRAGAGACAAAACAAAGTTCACAGAACAGGGGAATATTGGGAAATAGATAAATCAACACTCAATTCCATTCAATTTTTCATCTGGCTCCCGAAGATTCAATACTTAATAAGTTTATTTTATTATTCACATGCAATGCAGTGCCAACCATCCTCCCTGTTTCACTTTGGGGTTTAAAAAATCGGCAACCACCCAATAAATAATGTAGCCCCAGAGGTGGGTTTTTTTAATATCTGGGACAGCTGCAAGACATGTCCCTGAAATTACCTTATCTTGATTTTTACAAGTGACTACTTTTATGCACRCACTAAAAATTGTCAGAATAATGTGAAGTTATCAGCATGCAATGTGGTTCTGCTGAAAATTAAAAAAAAGCATCTTCATGTTACACCACCACATGTGATAAAACACAAGCAAAAAGGACTCAAAYATGAGATGTTCTATGAAGATATTTTGATAATAAAAATATGTAACATGCTAATGCTTTGGATGATAAATAATTTTTTTTAAGAAGTATTAACAGCAGTGCTAAAGACAAAGTTTAATGAATCAATACCTTGAACAGGGATTTCTGCATAGCTTGGTCTTTTGTCTGTCAGTGTAGCAAGGGGTTTTGAAGCTGAGATTGGCCCGCTTATGGAATGCCTCTGAAATGGAAAAATATTTGTGTCAAACATAACTGGAAGGTAAAAAACAAATGTGGAATTGCAGAACCAGCTTTAGAAACTTAGATATGACATTATTACTATTTTAAAAGAACTAGAAAAATAAAGGGACTTTTGAAAATTTTTACTTCTTTAAAAACCTTTACTTTTGCCAATCTGACCATGCCTTGTTTCTGTAACATACACTTCTTTAAACTGAAACCTGTAACTCAGACCAATGTTAAAAGTTAAGGCTATGAATTCTCTTGCAGCTTTTGTATTAATTTTCACCTTCATTTATATTTTGTTTGAACAAACCTGTTCTGTTAAACTTGATATGTTTATTTAAACCAGTACAACCYCCCTATATAAAGCCAAGGTTTTAGTGCTTGATTTGTGTTATTAACATAAGCCTTTACAGCTTTGTGTCCCTTCCTGGAAAGTGGGGATAATGTGCAGTGTGTACAGTGACCCAAAGCACTCTTTGCTAAGAAAAACACTACTGAAAAGATGGGATTTATTCAGAAAGTCAAAAGCTTTTGTTCCCACCTATTTAACTGAGATGCTCAGGGAACAAATGGAGAGAGATACTTTGYTAATTATTTGTCAAATATGTAATAAAAAACGATTTTTTTTCCTTCTAAGGTCACTTTAATTTTCATTCTCTAAATGGCTAGGAATTGAATATTTTGTTTTCAAGTTTTATGTAAAATATTTAGCAACATATGGCTTTTAGCAAGCACATGATCACAGCTATGTTAAGACTTGCACACAATTCAGTAAGCACTGAATAGGACTAAAATAAGCATTTCAGTCTCACACGGTGAACTGTACAAAGCAATAATTATCCTTATAGTTACTGAAACTCAGRTTCAGTTGCTGAAGACTCATGGAGGATCGCCCACAATTATTTTAAATTAATCATTTCAAAGAGCCTATTGCAAATTATAGTTCATTCTTTATTCACCCTGCCCTTTCTAATAGATTCCAATATTTAATCATAATCAGTCCACTAATGTGTTTATCCTGAAAACTCTTTCAGGTCTCCAACTGGCCCAAGATTAGATGAGAAGGTTAAATAAGTCTTATCTTCATAAAATACTAAAGGTCAGATGTTTCTCATGCCAAATTATGTAGGCAAGACAGACAAATCCATAATTGTGAWTAAAACAAGCTAACAGTGCATACTTTACAGCATCCCATAGCACAGGCAGGATTACAGGGCTACTTATTCATCAGTTAGAGTCAAACTTGAGTTATGCTTTTGTGCTAGAAATCAAATGGAGAGAACAACTGCYGATGTACAGCATGAAGATTTTCATCACTTCATATATCCAATGTTCTGCATGTGCACTGCGAAGATTATACCTTTAAATGTGCAGGTGAAAGTGATGGTGATTGTGAGCCATGCACAGAAATATCCACAACAGCTTCCCCCAAGAGYTGGTATTTCACACTTAGATCACCTACTTTAAAAAACCATCAACATTTTCCTGGTACAAAAACTGTACCAAACTGAGCCATTTTGCTGCATCTCCCCACCCCAGGAAAAGGAAAGTACYCAGGGAAAGCAGCAGATAAATTCCCTTGTCCTTATATTCCTCCCTAGGCATCTGCTTTGGTCACTCCCAGTGGCATACCAGACCAGCTAAGCTTTGGGCTAACCCAGCAGGGCTGTTTTCACATTCTGGRGAGCATTCTCTTCATACCTCTCTTCCTAAATTGTTCTGCAGTACTGCTAAGAGCCATAGTAAAACACAGCTATGTTCCRCTGCAGGCTTGGACTTGAAGCCAAGAAAGGGTTTTGTTTGTTTGTTTCCAGTTGCAAAATATATCCAAGAATCTATCTCATTATACATACACACACAGCTGTAAAGAAAACAAACCAAGCGAACAAAAACTCTTCAAGACTGAGGAAATTCAAGACACAGTCCAAAGACAAAGCACACGGCTGATTCATCTGTACTTGGACAATGTTTTTTTCAACCAATCTATCTTATCAAAGTATCAACATCATGCCAGTTTCTCAGCAGATGCCCATGTAAATATTTCCCTTGTGATAGCATTTAAAAACAACTGAAATTAATGATAATAAACACTGCAACATCCATACAGAAATCCACCTTTCCTCAAAGACCTTATACCATGGATGACTTCTATAAGSTGAAAGCTAAAAGGTCGGCTCAAATTGTGAGCACTTACTAAAATCCTGCTTTTCGATTGCAAGAGAGAGCAGAAACAAACAAAAAATGCTTAAATATACATTACATTGAGCAAAACAGTAGAAAATAAGGCAACAATAGGAAAACAAAGAAAACTCACTCCTCTCTTGAGCAGGAAACATTGTTTAAATGCAATTCACATAACTGAGGTCATGAAACCCAATTGCCTTCTCGATAATTACAAGCACTTTGAAGAAAACCACCTATCTTCAGAAAGACAATAGAAGCTGTTTTCATTTACACACCCTTCCCTTTGTTTTTCAGGCAATGTTTGCCACTAATGAGTACCCAGCTGCTAATGACTTGGGTCTATACCAGAAGCTGAATACAAAATTCAAGTAATTCTGGCAGATCAAGAACATCAAACAAGAGCTGTAAACCTGAGCAGCTTTGCAGCATTCTAAGAGATTACTTTGGTTCATGGTTAATTTACAGGTAAATAAAGAGAGATAAGCCTTAGGCTTCACCARAAAGTCTTCTGTATGCCAAAGATCTGGTTCAGCCCTTTAGAACATGAGATTAAGTCTGCCTCCTCCTACAAGAGCACAGAAATAAACAGAAATATAAAGACAGATCAATAGGAACAAAGCATCTGTCAGCGAACTTGTCACATTTAACTRATTTAGAAAACTGCTGTCAAGAGTGACTGAACCACAAGAAGCAGCAGAAGCTCTCCCAAAAAACCATTTAATTCTTTCTCTTGGCTTTAAGGCTATTTATTTGTTTAATGAAATTCTCTCTTAAATGAATAAAAGCTGCACTAGTCTGAGCACAGGAGAAGAGTCAGTCTGTTCCAGGTATTGTCACTTGAGGACTAAAAACTRATATGGATATAGAGCCCTCAGTTCAGGCAGAGAGAATCTCTTACCAAATCATTATGCTGACCTACAGTAAAAATCAAGCCTTGGAACTTCTGAGTAGCAACATCTTGAAGGCAACAGGAGAATTACTGATATTAAAGGAGTAAAACACAAAGGATATTCTTTGATTTTTCTTTATGAATCTGGTCCCATCTGCTCTATCCTTAAACTTGTTGGCTTCTGCTAAAATCTCACTTCACACAGCAAGTGAGATAACAAAACCAGTAAYGATCTACAAAGCTGAACATCAGGGTCCTGACAATACCATCTCAATTCACCCAGGCTCCTGCAGCAGCTGARCAAAAGGACAAAGCTTCAGCAGGGACAGCACAAAACACACAGCACCATCACCCACTGGCCAAACTCTGTCAGTACAAAATGAACAAAGATCATAAATTCACAATTATTTCAAAACTCCTTCATCAGGCATGTATTGAAAGATACATTTACACTGATGATTGCTGACAGACTCTGCACAGATCTCWGTCCACTGCCAGAGGGGATTATTGCTGTTACCCTGCCAGGCACAGGACTAAGAATGGACAAACAGCAACTCTAAAACCAAGGCATGCCRGTAAAGTCTTCCTCTCATGCTTTTCAGTAGCACAGGAATAGCAATGTTTGGAATATTTAACAAGAGCTTCCAAATTTCCAAAGTGCTTCTCTTGCTAGACTGAACAGTTTAGAAATTACTTAAGGCAATGTTTTATCATTATTTCCCCAGCAAGTCAGCYAATATTTGTATGTTATCACCTGTAGTTACACAGATTCTTCTTCACAGAGAAGGATTAAGTGCAGTCATAAAACACCCACCTGCATTGGGGATACAGCAGCAGCCGGGGGAGTTTTCATGGGGCTTGGGCTCAGGGGAGTGCGAGGAATTGCGGCAGCAGCAGGGCTTGGAACTGGGAGGAACATGGAAAGGAAGCCATCATGAGCATGACACTGCTCTGCAGTGCAACASGAGACTGCTAAAGCCAACTCTCACCTTGTACTTTACATTACTAGTTTTACCAGATCACACTTTCAGAATTTCAATTACCATTTGACTGAAAAGTCATTTGAAAGTATGCCTACACATTCACTCCTCTGCAATTACCTTCATTTTCTGTCTTTCTATCATCCATGGTAAAAGCATAAGTTTGCTGGGGGTGGACAAGGCTAAGGTGCAGGATACTATTACCTTGGCAGATGTAAATTATGGCATTACTGTTCTCTGATCTCTAGATAATTAAAGAGATAGCAGCAGGCTCCTGGCTCTGCCAGTAAAACAAGAAAGATAAGCTATATCACCTGCTTCTCCTTTCTAGTTTCTAATCAAAGTCCACAAGAACTAGACATGACATACCTTAAATTTTGGGATTGAACAAGTAAAATGTTTAGAAATGTATGAAAACAGRAAAATTCTAAATTGGTGAATCAGTCATCTGATTATTTAACAGCATGATCAGACATGAATGCTGAGGTAGAATGCAGATATTAGCCTGAAATAAGATTCGAAAGAAGAGAGAGGGGATTTATCACTTAACTAAACTAACAATGGAAAGAAAGAACCTTCCTCCAGTAACACACTAAAAAACCCCTTCTAAATTAACACTAGAAAAGTAAAAAACTGTAAATATGTGTGAACAAAAAGAGCAAGCATGGGAATAGAAGCATTTACAGAATCATCAAATAAYAGAGATAGTCCTATATCTTAAACTTTCCGGCTCTAAGCAATCAAAAGCAGCTTTGCTGTGTGCAGTACTGCACTCTAAGTCTCCGCTACCTTAGTCTTACTTCAGACTTGTTACATGAGAGACTTACAGTGACTTTATCCGACATGAAATTCAAAACCCAAAGCCCTGGCAAGGGAAATATCTTAATCCATACAAGGTCTCATACRCAGTTAAAGGTGAAACCCAAGTGTTTCACATTTCAGAACAATTACTTGGACTCCTTAATCTGCTCAGCTAGGGAACAACAACACTTGTTCCCATAATCAGAATCATAGTAAAGTCCATTGTCTCAAGAGTGAGACTCCTTTCATTTTAGAAAATATTCCCTGTATCTTTCAATAGGTGACACTGGCTGGATCTTTTGACTTTCATTAGAGCTAAAAGAATGTAAGTTATTAAAAGAAATAAACTCAGCTCTGCTATTACATGGCTTTTAGAATGCTTAATTTGGTACATTAAGTTCACATTTTAATAATCGGGCTGAAATCAGCTGTGCTTCCAGCTATAATTATGTGTGTCATATGTGTTTATGTATTTCTAATATACAGGAGCACTGAATCAAAGCATCCAGCATATGAGTCATTGGCAATGCGACAGCAAAGGAAAAAATAAAGACAAGACAAAAAAAGGATGCTTGCACTTAACTGCAGTGAACAATCTGTGCTGCAATCCAGTTTGGGTTGGTTTGTGGCAGCCATCACTTTTAGGCCATGACAGGATAAACTGCTTGCCTCTGAATTAGCTGAACCATCAGAGGTGGCCATATCAACACCCAGAGAGGGCAGCCTGGTCCAGCTGTGGCTCTGGGGTGGAGCTCACCTTGGGAGGAGGCACTGTCGAAGGACTTGATGAGCGTTTTCACAGTGGGAGTTGGCTCTGAGGAGGTGGAGGATCTGCGGCTCAGGCCCATTCCTTGTCTCAGAGCTGCCAAATCTCTCTCTACTGCATTCATGTAATTGTACACTCGGCCACGTTCTTCCTCCTGCCTGAAGTCAATGGGCAGMTCATTTAGGGTATTTTAAAARCATTTTAACATGCAAAATCTTTWAAAAATCAACACAAAATTGATGTCGAATTAAAATCTATGGKCCAAATTGGTCATTACATTAATCTAATTTTCTTTCCACTGTAATTTAGAAACAGACTATCAGCCTAAATTATCATTGTAATTTCTTACTATTTGTTAGCAACAGAGCTTAGCATCTGGTTAAAATGTCTATCAAATAAATATTTGATAWAAGGCTTAATTCCTGCTCCTATCTCTCTCACACACACATGGATGGAAAAAATTAAGGATTTCACTGTTCCACATGAAAATAATCATCTAAGGGAATTTTTTTTCACCTGAAGAAATGGAAAACAATTTAAATTAATACTAAGGAGGTAAAAATACATTTCTGGCTTCCATATTCAGCCAGCATCAGCTTTTCCCCAAGTTTCACAGCCTGTGTTATCTCCTATCCTACTGAAATGTAGGTGTGAAATGTAATGCAAATCCTACAAAATTCCCATCCATGTAGGAAAAAAAATCATTTACTATATACACATCACAAACATAATTGCTGCAAGCTATACATGTATTTGATCCCTTGAGACAATGTAGTCAGGATACAAATGCTGCTGTCCAAGATGTTCCTATTTGAGGACTTTAAGACATATAACTCAGTTTCTAAATAACTGGAGCACCTAATTCAAGCCWTAATACATCACAATTTGGATTATTTTTATTTTTACATACAAAGCATCTCTAATTATCAGYGGAAAGAAAACAGTATAGAACTAGATGAAGGTTTCTTCTCAGGTGAAAAACCCAGCTGTGTTTTTAACCACACCAAAAGCCTTGGCTGCTAATAAGAAATATTAATGATGGTACAGAAAAGCCAACACTGCAATTTTTTCACACTGTGGGAAGTGAAATCACGTTTGGCTGTTAGACTGGAAAAATCCTCCACTTCAGTCCTGGTTTTGCAAAACCCTGGGTGGATTAAGTATACAATAAAGAAACCAATACTGCTGTTGTAAGTGCACCTATTTTGRCCACTGAAAGCAGCATAAAGCAGCTTGTTGAAATATGGATCCTCACAGCGAGAGAGGATTTACAAACTTCTGGAGTCTCAATAATTAAGAAAGTGAATTTCCAAAACTGCACCTGCTCTGCAAAAGAGCCCATACACCCCTGCTGTCATTTGCATACTTGCGTGACTTGATCTCCTCCAGCTCCTTAGTGAGCTTCTCATTTTTCTCCTGAGCTTCGTGCAACCTGCGCTTCAGGTCCCCGATCTCTTCCTGGGCCTCCGACTTGATATCATTGGCTATGACCACTGCAGTCTGCAGGTCTGCCTGGAACTGACGCCATTCTGCTGACTCCTCCTGGAAGCACCATKTTGGAAGTTAAAAATAAAAGCTATCCTTATTATTCATGGTTTTCCTATGCTGTTAAAGGAAACAATTTACAGGAATGACAGGGGCACTCATCCAGTGCTAGGCACAACGTAACTTAGAAGTTGAATTGAAGAGATTTTGCTGGAAGTAACTAAACTTTGAGAGTCATTAATTTCTTTTCTGGAGACAAATAAAATGTTCAAAGTGAAGGAGAGAAATATTTAATATTAAACACCACGTCAAAATACACATGAACATTTTCTCCTAAGCCAAACACCCTATCTTTGTGACACTGAGAAATTTTTAGCACTGTTTAGTGTCTGTAGATTGGCAAATATATTCCCATGATGCCTGTCTTTCAGAAATAATTATTTTAATGGCATTACATTTAATCATATTATCTTTTCACAATTTCACATGCTGGTCTGACAACATTCTAAGCTTAAAATTTATTGACTTTTTAGGTTTTTACCTACCCGAAGTCTCCTGTGAAGATTCTTTATCTCTCTTTCCATGTCATGCTTTTGGTCCTGAAGTTTTTTAACTGTATCTGTAAAGAACGTTAAATTCCCTGTAAGATCTTAGTCAGGGATTTATTTACTTAAAAATCAGTAACTGAGAATTTTGAAGACTTACTCAGAGAATACACATTTATAACCAAAGACATCTGAATATGAGAAGGAATAATTTGCCAGAGGGTGTTAATAGTACATACTCCTCTGTGACTGGTAAGGGCAGCAGCATAAGCAAACTCAATTCTTAAACAAATCCCAAATCACAATATTCAAATGACAAGGCAATAACAAAGTAAACAAGGTAGGTAATTTAACATGAAAGGATCCTAAAAMCACGGATGTCTGGGGTTTTCCCTCCTCAAAAATAAGCTGCAGCTACACAAAGGCTTTTGATTCACAGTTTAATTCCTGCCACAAAGCAGCTGACATAACACTGGCAGCCTTGCCTTCCACAGGGATAAAACTGAGCTCCTGTCCCCAAGAATCTGACATTCTTGTCTGTCAAGCTACTGCTTGAGGTCAAAGCAAACTATATTTACAGCAAAAGGCCAAACAGTCTGTGAGCTCGTGTTATGAGAGAGATGGGTCCCCTAAATCTGTCGGCAGCCACACAAAAGGGTTCACAGCCCGATCAGCACCAGCTCCTGTGTGGCGTCTGACAGACTGGCTACTGCAATTAGGATTCATTTGTGACTTTATTCAATACACAAGGACAAYGTGATTGATCACTCCATTCTTAAAACTAAACAACTAATGAAGAAGAATACAGCATAAATTTCTAATTAGTGTGCAACTTCACTGATCCTTGGATTCTAGGATGTTTTATTTCTATAACATCATGTGGCGGTAAAAACTGTAAAAATGATGGAGCAACTGTTTAAATGCATTTTTTTGTTCAAGTTCATTATTCCAACACCTGCTGGAAACAAATATTTTTCCTGTGTAATAGCAATGCTCTTTCCACAATGTGCCTAATACATTTAGGCTGTTCAAAACACAAAAGCTCCCTCAACAGCCCCAAGTACAGGGATGTTTTATGTCACAGTTAATTTCTTTACAAGAATCATACAAACCTCAGTTGGCCTGAGAACAYGATAACCTTTCAGACTTGGCAAAATTGGAACATCAAAATTAGACAGACACTTCTGCATTTATCTCCTCCTTGTAAGACTGTCCATTTTAAGCTGCACCCAGCTGATCTTTCAGCTTTGAAGATAAGCCTACAGGGTGGGCCACTCAAATCTCATGCTACCATGATACTTTAGCAAAGCTCTCCAATTTTTAGCTTGTCTCTTTATATACAACTTGCTTGAGCTAAATTCAGAACTAAGAGGCCAGCTTTAGGTCAAAGTTATAAAACTTGCTCCCCCCACCTTTTCCTTTAAATACATTTTGGAACAAATCAAGTCGCTGTTCGTTTTGACTTCTAAAACAGTTCAAAGAAAAAATGTTTTTAAAAACAAAATTTGCAGTACTGCTAAAAGCAAGCTATCTAAAAATAACCACAAACCAGAAACCATAAATGCACCCACAGTTAAAGCTTGTGTAGTGCCATTGTTTGGAGCTCCTGTGAGTTATGAAACGCACCATTAAATTTTAGTGTATTTATGCTTTGAAGTAAAACACAATGGTCTGAATATTCTGCAGGTACCATAAACAATACAGAGCAGTTCACAGCAATTGTTGGAAACAGTGTTCTCCCTCCTCCCTCAATCCACCAAGAGCATTAAAAAAAAATTCCACCAAATTGCAACTGAATTTGATATGCAGTGAGAAATTCAGACTAATACAAGTGATTTCACCCTTCCACCAACTACAGCCTGAAAATTCAAGTAGTCAAAATAGACTGAAGCTGCCATGTGGCATCTTCCTTTCTGCATCCTCACAAACGCTATGTTATTCTCTAACAAGCACAAACCCTTTCCACCTCCACATGCCAGAATTTTCAGTTTGGTAAGACAGGTACTTTTACCATTATCCAGTCTACTCCTTTTAAGGATTATGGACAACAAAGACTGAGACAAAAGAAAAAGTAACTACAGGTTAGGATAAATGAACAAGGATAATCTTGTGATGAATGAATAGGATAATCAAAAATGGCAAATCAGCAAGCTGCTTGTGTTTTACTGCAGGATCAAATTAGATCTACATTTCACAAAATTATATTGATACAAACCACACTTTGACAAGGCCCTGCCTCTACGTAAAAGGCAGAAAAATTAAATTACGGGACATGTAGACTACAAATGGTAAAGAAAACCATTACAACTAGGGCTGGGGGTGGGAGCAAGAAACTAAGATATAATCTGAATTTTGTAAGGCTACCAGAGAAAAGGTATCATTATATTCTGCATCTGCAATTTTTAATAATTTTAACTAGCAGTTAGAATTTATCACTATGAAATAAAAATTAGTATCAATGTTCAATTCTTTCCTTTCAATAGTCTCTGGTGAAAAAAAAGGGAAAAATACTTACAATATTCAGACGWGCAGTACCTTCAGAAAAATGACATGACAATTCCGGGGAAGGGACACTGAACCAAGTAATCCTGACACAAGCAAATCCACAGTGGGCACTCTCACAGTTTTTGTACTGGTTACATGGTGTGCCTTATACTGGGAGAGCATTTTGATTCTTTAGCATAGATATGGCTATCTCAGCACAGACACAAACAGAGTCATTTAAAAACTACAGCTTCCTTCTGTAAGGGAGAGGCATTGGATACAAACACCAAAGTTCAAGCAATTTGTAGATAAGTCTCGCTTTTGAGCTCACCATGTGAGACAATACATCTATACAGTAAGAAAGCGGAATTTTTAGGGTCCACCATCAGCCAAAAAAAAAAGAAAAGAAAAAATAGTACTAACATAAAATGAACATCCTATTGACTTTTCCAACACTATGTTACAAAAGGCCTAAATATGGCAATGCAAACATTTCATTTCATAACTGCTGTCAAGATCCTTTTTAAATGAGATATAGCAGAATTAAAACTAACACTGTCAGCTCCATAAAAGAACTATTCACTGAACATTAAATATATCCACCTTCTAGCTCACCTACCCTTGTCCTAAAACTTTACTGACTTAAATAGTTACAGACTAGGAGACCTACGTGCACATGCACCCTGTGCTAAGAGAATAAGAAATTTTTGTGCTTCAGAAGAAACCCCTGACAAGTGGAAAGCTAACTTAAAAAGACACATTTTCTGCACATCAGAAGTCAAAGTTTTCTGGAAAAAAATTCCCCACAAACTCTTATTAACTGCATGGGAGAATAATAGGTTTTTGTTTCYCCCTTAGTTACTGAGGATGACTAATGTGACAGCTGGGCTACCTGACTATTGAAAGTTTTTGGGAGTCAGAAGTGAAACCCAGAGGGAACGCGCCATCTAGTGCAATGTCTGCCTTCCCCACTGCCTTGTCCTTCCTTCCCCACTGCCTGTTTCAGCTCAGCACAGCAGGAAGGATATAAAATGTATGGATTATTCTAATATTTCCTAGACCTTTTACATACAACAGAATCATAGAATATCCTGAGTCGGAAGGGACCTATCAGGATCATCCAGTCCAAYTCCYRGCCCTGCACAGGTCACCCCAACAATCCCACCCTGTGCCTGAGAGGGTTGTCCAAACACTCCTTGAGCTCTATCAATCTTGGGGCCATGAGCACTGTCCTGGGGAGCCTCTTCCAGCGCTCAGCCACCCTCTGGGGGAGGAACCWTCTCCAGGTATCCAGTCTAAACCCCCCTGACTTAGCTCCAGCCATTTCCCCRAGTCCTGTCACCAGTCACAGAGAGCAGAGACTGGAGATCACAGTGAGGTCTCCCCTCAGCCTCCTCTGCTCCAGGCTCAACAAACCAAGCACCCTCAGCTGCTCCTCATGAGGCTTCCCCTCCAGGCCCTACAAGCACTATGCTTAAAACTCCTCATCCCAGCAGCAATGAGCTGAGCTGCAGCAACTRCAGCTCTCACCACATCTGGATGGATGGCAGGGACATGCCGTGTGKTTTTAATCAATGCAATTTGCATCCTACTGCACACATCAAACAGATCTGCAGGCAGACATAYTAACAGCTCAAATGTGACAGTTCAATACCCAGATGGCTGAAAAATGTTCCATTCTAGGTTCACTGTGCCTCTTTTTGGTGTTTTAAAAGTCCATAGTAAAGCATGCTGTAAGTACGAGTGCTTGGGGTGTTTCTCATTCCTACATTACTATTTGTGTTGATTAATCATTAAATTGAATGAACATTCACCACCTCATCTATAAGGCATCTTTCTCCTAAGTGTGAAGTTTGGTTCTGGTAAATTCTTAAAGTTATAATTTTCCATTTAATAAAAATTATTAGAATGCCATCTTTTAAATGTTGTATATACGACTTCTAAGTCCCAGATTTTTCGTGATGTTCTATGCTGTCAATACTTAGAGGCTGCCACGAAAAACTCCGTACGAGATTTAATTATGAACCCTCAATGAACAGCGTTTCAAAGTAGTCAGAAAAAATACACTTTATACACAATTCTTCGGGTGCCATCCTCTCCCACAGCCACTAGATGCCACCCTCCTTCCTGCATAGAACTAAAAACACAGCTTGCTTCCCCAAAGGATCACCTCAGGACATCGGCTCGTCCAACTGAATTTTCCAAACTATTTCAAGAGCAATGAATAACAGAGACTGTTATAGTTTTTGTTGAGAATTTCTCCCCTGGCAGAGGTTTGTCTGTCTGAATTTTTACCAGTTTAAATCAAACATCTGACAGCTGGTTTGTACCCCCAAAAGCAGAACCATGTAAAAATCAGAGCTGCCTAATAATAAGGTATTGTTACAGCAAATACCTGAATATCTGTTTGACTATGGTGGTGTTCTCTGAATGAATGTATTTCAGTTAATGGAAAAACAAGTAGAAAAGTGTTCAAACTTTTTGAGTCTGTTACAAAATGACTGTCTTTTAGCGCATGGAAAGGGGAAAAATTGCAGAATAAGAACTTAAAAGAATTTTGTAAAGAGAAGCAGTGATTGCCCTTCAAGATAAAGAAGGGATGCTTAGGGAAACAACACAACCACATGTCTGAAAATACTGAGCCTGAATAAACAATTTAGCCTGCTTAAGACACTAACTTTTCTTGATAGCAGACCAAAGTAAAGCCCTTTCTTTAAGTATTTCCCTTGTTGTTATAAGGAATCATGCTTTGGTTTTTTTTGGTTTTTTTTTTTTTTTTTTTTTTTTTTTTTTTTTTTTTTTTTTTGCTATCTTGTTTCATCTTTGAATAACATGGAAGACTAACAGATATTTGAATTCTGTAAGTAGCACTGTGAAAATACAGCTTGCCAGGTTAGAGTTGCCCAAGTTCTTATTTAGATGGAGACTAATTGCAGAATTCCAGCCTGTGGTAGGAATGTCTGAGCAGTTCTTCAAGATCAGAGAGGGAAATAAGGCACAGAGAGCTAGACAGGCACATAGTAAACATGTTTTCTACTTCAGTTTTTCTACTTTAAAGAACAATTTGAAAACAGTATTAGCAGATTTCATATTTGTTCTCTATTCACAGGGTTTTATTCCCACACCAGCTACTAAGTGGGTCTGGGAAAGCAAAACAAACTTGATTTTTTTCTTTCCCTATTGTGTAAGGATTCTGCAAAACCTAGTCTGACTTGAATTCAGACATCCAAAAGACAATTAAAAATATATTCAATAATACAGTGTTCTACTTGAGCTTTTCTTAAATTATTCTTTCTCTCAAGAGAAATGCATAATACTTACTCTCCAAATCAGATATGATGAGRTTGTCATGAAGCTTCACAGCACGATGCTGCTCTACTTCATCCTCCAACTCAAAGATAGTTTCTTTCATGTCACTCCTCTCAGTCTCTTTTTCATCTAGTTCTGTACGGAGCTTTTCTAGAGTCACATTGAGATCYTCAATTTGTTTCTTGGCTTCTTCTTGGAACACTCGGTATTCATCTTCAACCTGAAGAAGAATAYATCTTGGTTGAATATTAAACATACTTCTAGTTTTGTAACTACCACATTTACAGTGGTGGTGGAGGAAACTCTTTACCCTTCATTTCTTTTGCCAAAAAAGAAAAAGCCTGCTCTCTTGTGCATAAATTTTAGTGCTTGCTGGACCAGTGTGATGYAACCAAGTAGCAAGTTTCACATTCGTGTGTGAGGTGTGTTAGTGAGTTGAAGCAGTTCTCAGAGGAGYATTAAATTGAAAAAAAGAAAACAGGGAAGGGAAGAAGTAGTTGCCCTCCCCGTTTCAGGAGCAGGGGAAGAGGCTTTTTTATCCTGCCTTATGAAAGTGCAATATAAATAACAGAGGCATAGGAACATAAACCAAACAGCTAAATGCCAGAAAACAGGAGAAATTAGGTTGTGGCTTAGGGTGAGTCAATGCAGGCAGGCACCAAGTTTAATAGACAAAATACCCTGCTTTTAAGTCATCTGTTTCAGTGGTTTTTATTTAATAGCACTGTCCAATTTTAATTATTAAAATTATTTTATTATTTTTTTCACCCCAAATTAAGTTTGATTCTARCAGGCTTGTGATCATGACTAACATGTTGATTTGCAGCTAATATATAGTTTACACATTAAATTCGGCATAAATCRTTTCTTCAGGAAGATATACCTTTAAATGCATACATAAAGTTATTAAACAAATCGTGTGATTCTTGTGTTTATTTTAAATTAGGGTAAATGYTTTTACTAGACATATCTACTGCATAAATTAGAAATATTTGGTCAAAACAGAACTGTAAATAAACGTTTTGATCCAAAAACCTAATCAGCACATAAAGTCATGCACCAAGTGTGCAATTTAAGTACTAAATTAGTACAGTATCTTAAATATTGTTTACAGTATCTTAAATACTGTTTCAGTTTGGCCATTGAAATAAGTTGTGGAGTTTAAATACTTTTAGAAGTAACATGACAGTTACCCTGTAGCTCAATGTATCCCTACAATTTTTTCAAATGCTGCCATCATTTTCATAACAAAAGTTACGAGAAAGGTATCAGTCCTAACACTGCTGCAATCAATCCAATTAACCCCATAATTAATCCTTTACTTCTAAAAGAACTACAGTGGCCAATAACAAGTCATTGTGTACATGGGATGTTAGAATGCAACAGTGTTTTAAGCACTACCTTAGCAATGGCATCTTGCAAGCGATTGGCGTCATTGCGGGTGTGTGCCAGCTCCTCTTGCAGACCACTGGCCAAGGTCTCTGCTTTTTCCTTATCCAGCCTGACACTCTCCAGCAGATCTTGTATATCTGATTTATCTCCAGAGTTGTGTATAGAATACAACTCGGCCACTTTCTGCTTTTCGTGCTCTAGCTGAGCTTTCAGTCTGTTCATCTCAATCTGGTCACTGGCTACTGTGGCTTTGTACTCCTCTAAGGTAGATGCCAGCGCTGTTTTGCTTTTCTGCTCTGACTCAATAATCCGTTCCATGTGATGATTCCGTTCTTTTAATGCCCCTATCATTTCCTGGGCCTCCTTGTTGTCTTGTTCTGCCATYTTCAAAGTGTTGCTCAAGTGCTGCTGAACCCCCAGCAGCTGCTCCCGCTCAAAGCGAGCGTTCTCTGCCAGGTCCATGTAACGCTGCTCCAACTCCATGTAGCGCCCGCTCTTCATGTCTTCATCAATTACATAGGAAATATGGTGTTCATCCAAAAGGGACCGGAAATACTCGATCTGACGGCTGAAGTGTTCCAACTTGTCACTTTGCTGGCACAAAGACTCCATCAGGATTACTTTTTCCTCTCCAAGTCTTTCATTCTCGCTGTTCAGTTCTTGTGTTATTTGTTGCAAATCTGCAAGCTCYTGAAGTGTGGCTTGGAGCTCTTCAGCCGTACTGTGCTGGTTCTCTTCCATCTGATGTATCCGTTCTGTCAGACAAGCGACGGATACTTCACTTGCATTGCCACTGCTTCCCTTCCTAGATCTTTCTATACTTGGTACTCCTTCAGATTCAGAAGAYGATGGAGCATCTAAGGCATCATCACTTGATGTCAGTGGCTGATAAACTTCACTGCACTCACTGTCTAAATTATCCATGGAATTACTGTGTTGGTTGTCCATGAGAGTGTTTTCATCCTGACTTAACAAGTCTTCCATTGATCCAGGAGCAGAACCTTCCACTGAAGATGTCAGAGTGCCCCCACCATCGCTGTGGTTGCCAGCTGTAATCTCTGGACTCAAAGACTGATAGCCAAAGAGCTTTTCAGAGTTGTCCAGCCTTTGTTCCAAAGAAAAGCCCAGAGCATTTAGCCTGTCTTTTAACATTCGATTCTCATTCTTCAGCTGGTTGAGCTCTTCTCGGATGGCAGTGTTTTGTTCCTGTAACTGGAGCAGTGTAGACTCTACATCAGTTGGCTGATGGACAACAATGGCTTCTTTCTCTTCAGATTTTTCATCCCCTTCAAGCTGATCTTCATTGAGTCCCAGCTGAGCACGCATGTCCCTTAGCTCATTTCTCAGATGCAAGATTTCCACATCTTTAGTTTTTGCTAACGTCAGAAGATCGTTCACCTTTGCTTCCAGTGCAGCTTTGTCACTGATCTGATTGTCTGACTTGGACTTGCTCATCCGGATATCRGACTCCGGATTGGTGCGGCTGCGGGAGCGCTTTGCCAGCACCGCGTCACTGGGGCCCTGTCCCGCCAGAGGCAGCTTCTTGCTCTGGCTCAAACGAGAGCGATCCCGGATTCTCTCTCTGGAAGAGCTTGACTCTTTATTTCCAGATGAAGTGCTACGCTTGGTTGTGGAACTGGTACCTGCTTTTTGAAAGTTAGGAACATGAATTTAAAATACAGTATCTGTCACAGAGGGCCGTGTACGTTGTACCAGCAACACAGGGGTTGATTTTCTGAATGACACTAGTAAATACATTTCATAGAAAACATTTAGAGTAAACATTAAACCAATTTTCAGCATTTTCGGTTTTCTGTATTTTCATCTCATTGCATAAAAATGAGGATAAATTATTACTGCCTTATTTCCAGACAYTTTACAGCTTTCTGAGCATTACTGTATCCAAAACAGCAATGGAAGGTAAGACCCATTACAATCCATATAGATAACATGCTAAATGATTTCACTTTTCTGAACAGCTTCTGAAAGCTCTCTKACTTTATTTCTATAATGCRAGACATAATGTTCAAAATGTTCACTGTAACAAGTCATCTTAGAGATTTACTGCTTGTGTCATGGATTTTTTTAAACAGATGATTTTGGAAAAATCTATGATTCTCTAAATTAATTGTATTATTTCATTTTATATAATAGTTGCACAGTCAATACTGAAAAAATTAAAAGAAATACCCTCCAAAAAAGCAATTACATTATTAAAAACAGGAAAAGACTACAGAGGGTGTGTGATTTGGCCATGGTGTACTGAGCACTTCAGCGGGTTCTCAATACATAAAATAAAAATAAAAAGCCCCCCAGCTTCCATCTTTAAGAATCAATATACCCATTTACCTGCAATAGTTTTGGGTTTGTTTTCCAGACTGTTCATGGTTGTCCCTGGARCTGAAGATGCTGTTGATACACAAGTGTTCTTCTTGGCCTTGACACCATTGGTCATTGTCACTCCACCRCCACCAGCCATCCCCGCTAAGAGGTCATCATTACTCTTAGTCTGAAAGTAAGGGAAGGAGCAGCTTTAAGACAGCTGGTCCACAAGTCTGCAGAGCCAACATTTCTTCTGTTAAAGATTCCTTCAGTTTAAAAAGTACATACTTGACTGGTCATGTGTCTATGCAAGAATGTTGAAAAGTGTAAGCGCACTGCAGTGTGCAGAGTTGGTAAACTGAAATGGAACTTTAACTCCTTACATATGAGTGACCATTGAAACAGTCTTCTCTCCTCCCCCAAAAATACTTAATGCTTCAATACCAAGGAGAAAAAAAATTAATTAAAACACAGTAACGCATTATAGTGTAAAACTTACCAATTTTGAACTGAAAGTTTGCTTATGCATAAAAATGAAGGCAGTTTTTAGATAATTAAACCACCAAATASCAGGAAGTTAGTATAATATCCTCCAATTGAATACCAGCAAATGTTTTGTTGCAGACAAATTCACAACAAAAAGATCAAATCAAAAAAGAACAAAAATCAATCCAACAGCAACAAAACACAATCTCTAGCTCAAAATACTAAGCTACAAATGGCTAGAAACTAGGACAGAGGTGGGAGAAAAGCAAGCCTCACCATACAWCCTTGCTTTGCTTTCATGCTCTTTACTAGGAACTCTGAGAGATGAGGTATTTGTTTGATGGACTTTTTGTCTAACCCCATATGATTGTTCCTGAAACTACTGTTAGCCACAAAAGCTGCCTGGAATGTGACAAGGCAGCAAGCACAGGATTCTCAATAACCAGACTCCCAAACAGAGAATACATCTTTCAGAATAAAGCAAACTTGAGAAACACTAAGCTCTTTAGCATTAATTGGCAGACTATATACTCTTTMAAATGCAATTTTTCAAATGGTGCAACAATCAAAATATGCTGAACTTTTTTCCCATTATATGGGTAAAAAAAATTAAAAGGAAACAGCTGTGCTAGCAGCATTCTTTGAGCAACTGTATTATTCAGCTGGATAACACATTTGAACTCTCTTCCAACATCCCAGCTAAAACGTAGTGCTTAGGAATTAACCAGTTGCTTTACATCACGTCTGCAAGTTTGTAACTTCCAGCTCCCACACATATTCATGTTGAAAACTATATGCAAGAGACTMCAATTCTACATTAGGAATAAAGATACACTTGCTTAATTAAAAAAATAGCTGCATGTCACTCTGTTCTCTACAGTCTCTTTTTGCAAGTGCCAATTGCACACAGCCAGGAACACTGATCACAACATCATGGAGAGAGCATGGATGGGATCTGTGCCATTTACAAAGAGCAGCTGCAGAAGAGAAGGGAGCCTGTGAGGAGAATTTGCTCCACACGCAATTGATAGAAATACAGAAACATTTACAGACAGAAACATCTATTTGTAAGGGTAAAATCCTGTAGGACGAGAATATTTTTATTGAATCATATCAGAAATGGTGTAGCCTTCTAAAAACGTATATATACAAGGCTGGAAGMAAACACTTAACTCCAAGGATCTAGTCTGATGTGCATACAAAGCTGGCTTTTCTGCTATGAAAATGCCACTGTTGTTTGCTGTGCAAACAAGGCCTTTCCGTGGGTTCCTTCCTCCCAGGAGTCAGAGCAGCTCCTTGATCTGYCATGTCACACAGCCGTGCAAACAGCACAGGCAATGGAAATATAAATAGGAGAACAAAAATGTCGGAGGGCTACAAAACCAATGAARCTCACCCAGTTCATGTGGGGAGGATGGGCTGAGCATAAACTACTCCTGTACAACAAACAGTCCTGRTTTACCTGTCATTTAATTAGATTTTGTGTCAAATTGAAACTAATTTTGTGGGCATGGGGGTAAAGGGGGAGGGAAACAACATGAGATGCAACCTAAACCAAGGTACTACAAAAAGGCCTGGAACAGTGACTTTCTGCTTTGCTGCTGAATCTGCCCACCCACCTGCAAACGTGACAGTTCAAACAGACTATGAGCTGTCAGCATTTTTACCCTGCTGAAAGAACGGGGAAATTAGATTAAGCTTTTAGACACKKATAGTACAAGTACATGYTATCAAGCCAAATAGGTCAAGATGTGACTCAGCTGGAAGAAAAAAAAAAACTAAGTAAAATACACACTTTCAGACATTAGTCATCTCCAGTCCTTGCTGAACAAAGGAATTTAAGACAGCCATTCTTCTTTTGACTTACCCATAAACTATTTCTGGTCTAGGTTGGAAGGCACTGCCTCCTCTGCAGCCAATTAGTAAACAGTTTCTCAAAGCTGTAACATTATACTTTGGCAAAGACAGCTATTCAGCAAAGCCTTGGAAAAGTTACAAACCAGCAGCTCTCTTCTTCATGCTCCACGACGGCAACCATTCAAAACTTTTAAAATCAAAGTATTTTTGTAGCATATCTTTTTATTTGAAGCAAAAGCAGTGTTGTATGTTTATTAAAAAGCTTTTTCCCATTTACTGAGAACTGTGCCATCCTGCTTAACATTAAAACTCCYATGTTAAAATATTAAAAATTTGAAAATATCATAATTAGAAATGCACATCCAGACCTATTTTGCTTCCCTGTATAAAAAACAATTTATAATTACACAATTCATATTCTGTTTTCCTCTCACAACTTTCTTTCAGTGCCACGAAACTTGAATAATGACCTATACAATTCATTTCATCTTAGTTTCTCAACAAGTACATCCTATTACTGCATCTCATTCAAATCCCTTTATATATATATAATTATTCCTACCTAGGATTTTCTTTGATGGTTGCTGTTGCTGCATTTGAGTTTTTCAAACATCAAACTTCACAACAATCTGTAATTAAGTTACTGCATTTTGCAAACAGAATAGAAGCCTAGACACATGAATACTGAAAACACACTCTAGTTTTTAATATTCAAATATTGGTCTCCAAGTCCTGGCCTTTCAGGGACAGTGGATTTTGCAATTCGTCTGAAGTACAGCTGCTGTCTAATTACAGTTGGGAGTGTTAGCAGGATCACAAGCTCATTAGCTGAAGAAGTAAAAAAAAACCTTAAAAATAAGAACACATGATTTGTATAGTATTTTTTGACAGATTAAAAATGTCTAGAAATGTCTGGCAGTTAAACTTCTGCTGTAATAATGTATGTGGGGCGCTGAACATTTACAACAGTCCTGGGCAAAGTGGGAGACAAAAACTACAGAGAATGAACCAACCAAGGACATTTGGAAGCAGCCGAACAAATCAACCCTGAGACAKGCTCAGCTGTACTGAAGGGTGGGGTCTCACAGCTTCTTCCTGTGCTCCAGGACTTTGAAAACTCCACAACAAAGGACAAATGTATGGAACARTGCAGTGAAAGAAACTCACCCAAAGGTGAGCACTGGCCTACACTTATACCATGAACGGATATTATAATTGCAAAACAATTTTCAATTTTGCAACCTTATTACTGACTGAACCAAGATTGTTATAGTACTGTATTTCTACTCTTTCACAGGGGCCTTTCACTCAATAKCCAACTCACAGGACTGAATAAATCTATAAGCTGTTGCAATAAAGTTATTTAATGCCATCCTTTTTTTTGTCATGGAATATTAAATGAAATTTAGAATACACACTAATTCACTCTGAGTGAATATTCTACAACCACTATGAGGAAAACAATGTGCCAAATGTTGCATCAACAATATCAAATATAAAATTATACAAAAACTTATTTAAAAAAAAACAGCTTTTATTGATACTTCTTTCAAGCCAGTAATTATAAATGTGATTTGTCAGTGCCAATAAACAAAAAAACCCCACAATCAACTAACTTTATATATAAACTTATATAACTCATAAAAGTTATAACTCTCAAAGAAGATAAGGTTCATCACTACCATTAAGGCACACAGCTGACACAACAGTACCGTAACAAGTAAAAGACATCCAACTGCATGAGTAAGACTGGCTGTAACATAAACCTGAGATAAGCCTAAGAAATCAAGAGAAAACTTCCCTTTGGCTTCAAATGTAAGTTGTCATGAATTCTAATCCCACACCCAAACATAGCCAGAAGTGTTACTAATATAAGTAAAATTGTGAAAGCAAACTGGGTCAAATTTGTTCAGTGTTAGATCATCCTCCTCCTTTATCTCCCTGAGAGGTATGACATAAGAAACTTGATAAGTAAACTACAAAGGACTTTAGTTGCTTTGAGARGTTTCTAGAAATATAAAGTAAGTAGTGTCAACAAGCATCAAAAGATTATTTAAAGCTAAGAAAACTGCAAGATGCATTGGGYGATGGAAGAAAGGAGGGGCACTGGGAAAAAACCTCACTGAAACCTGGCTTGCAAGYTCATCAGCAAAAGTATTAACTATTCTTCCTTAGAAGAAAAGGAAGAAGAGAAAGGGAATACACCTTCTGACTTCAGTAATCCTACAGAGCTATTACAGARACCTCAATGTTTACACTTCTTTAATTTTAGGTCCTTATTTGCCAGTTATTTAMATGGCCTGTGTGGTTTCCCGTGTGTCAGTGATGGTGGCTCAGGCCCCAGCTGGACACCCTGCTCCTTGCTCTGTTCATTTGCTGCAGGGCAGCAGCAGCACAGCACTGCACACTGGGCTGCAGAGAGCAAAAGGAGCTGGATCCAGCCATGTCTCCATGCCAGGACAAGGAGGCAGACCAGGCAGGCTCATACCATCCATCCAACTCAGATGTGGCTGCTCCCAGGTGAAAACTCCACACCAGCACACCTCAGTATGTGATTGTTTGTTGGAAACCAAATGCTCCTACATATAGTGCCTTGTTTTGCTACTGTAAGAGAAAACCTCTACCTTTGAACTTGTTCTGGGAGCAAGAACCAACTTGTGAAAATTCAGCTCAAGCAGTACTTTAACACAAAGCAAAGGCCAAAGCAGCCAGARGAATTCAGCTGCACTGACCTGATATGGATCACTGATGTAAAAGAGTTCTTATGTTAGATAATTCATTAGTTCTTTTTTTCAGAATTAGCAAATAACTCTCATCAAATCCCATTAGTCACTGACACCACTCAAGCATATAACATTCGTCAGAACACAGCTTCCACTCTGCTCCTTTTGCAGAACAGCCAAGTCCTGCACAGCACACTGCACTCCAGCTCATCGTGCAGTATGAAAAATACGGCACAAATGACACACAAGATCCTGTCACCCTGCCCAGTGCCCTGTRACTACCCAGACTCCCTCCAGCTACCTATGCAACTTCTAGTCTAAGCTGCATTAAAGACAAGCCTGGAAATTCTACTCTTTTTAAAGCTTTGTTGTAAAAAATACAAATAATCAGAATATTCTTCTGGTTATTACCTTCAAAAGAGATGCCGATGTCCCAGTTTTGGAGAGTTTTGTTACTGCAGACACTGAGGAGCCGTTTTCTGGTTTGGCTTTTTCAGTTGTTTGAGTTTTATTTACTCCAGGCACTTTGGGCACTGAGCCAACACTCCTGCTTGCTTTCTTCATTCTGGGCTGTCTGTTTATGATGCATTTACAAACAAATCTACAAGCAGAAAGAAAGAGACTTTAAATATAAAATACAGATGAAAAGCAGTGCTTTTTTTTTTATAATGTTCTATTTAAGATCTTAAGTCCAGAAGAGCAGCAAAGACCACAAATTAGAGTCAAGCAAAATGCATGTGACTGACSGATGGTTTTTGCCTTTTTCTAAAAGGAATTTTTGCTAAGGACTAAGCACTTCCAACAGCTCCACTCCAAATTATAATTATTTTTTTTTAGTTTTCGTTTCACAAATGGCATTGAACCGAGGATATTTTATAAGTGACCCATGTTGCTGAGTTCACTCGTTAGCCAGAAAAAGAAAGGCTTATTAAGGAGCAATGTCCTTTATTTTTGMCTGTGGGAAGAAAAACACTGTGGGAGTATTCAGGCAACAGCCTAACTACCAACAACACTGAACCTGAGAAAAGACTACCATCAGCTCTGTAACTGCAGTGCTGAGAAAAAAATGGAGTCGCAGAGAAAAACMCTATAAAAATCCAAAGAAGTTGAAAAATCCAGATTCCCTCAAACTATACATTATTAAAAATCACAATAATAAACACATGRAATGTTACAAAATTTAACACGAGTCGTGTGAGTATGAGGATTGTCTGCAAGAAGAAACCAGGAGTAGCTTGCTGGGTTCCACAGCCCACAGTGAGGACACTGCTGCAGCCTGGTCCTGCCTGCTGTCCCCAGACTCTGCCAGCACTGCCATTCCACCCACAAGCACAGATGAAAGTCCAGAAAACAAAGTTGACTTTATCCAAACTAGGAGCAGCCACAGCACACCCGAACACTGCAGTTATCACAACAACTGCCAATACCAAGGAAGCATAAACTAACAGAGAGCAGCCACAGAACAGCCCTAATGCAGCACGGACTACCAGAAAGACTCGACACACCAGGATCTTCTCCTCCTGCAAGAATGAGAGTTGGCAGCTGTTTTCTTCATCACCCCTGAGTCAGATGTCATGGGATGGAAGATTACGAGGACAACATCTCCACTCCATTTTCAGTCTTACAGAYGTCCAGGTGGAAGTAAGTGATCAGGTTTATCTTAGCCCAGTACCTTGCAGCTGATTAGGACCATGAAACAAGTCTAGTCATTTCCATCTCTTAAAAATTGAAGCATTTCAAAGGCACAAAAAGCAGACTGATGACTGCATGCATGAGACATTTGACATAACAACACAGTGATCAGAAGCACTAAATAATTGCAGCTAACAAAATTCACACCATACCCGTATACACACCCCTTCCTTCTGAACACCGCCTCAGCTGCACACAAGYATATTTCAAATCTAACTTTGATAAAAGTCAGTAAAAGTCCAGGAGTTTTGCCTCCTCAGATCCCTAAGTRCTGTTAACAGAAGCAACAGGAAGCTTCATTTTAAGACACTGAAAGTATTTGTTTACAGCTTCCAAAATCCCTTTAGCTCTGAAAGCTGGCATGAATAGATACAGAAAACTTTGTTTGCTGTTGCAGTTTCATCATCACAATGTCAAAAATGCACTGGTCCTGCCATACAGCTAGTAATGAGAACGCCTTCACAGAAGACTAAATAACTGAGAGATCATTTGAGATGAGACACTCCTAAAAAACCCCAAACCCAAACCAGAAAAGCCCCATGAAGGTAATATGTTTGCTATACACATAATATTAAGTGGTACAGCTGCCTATTAGATTCCAGAAGCAGATGGTAACACTGGTAGGACTAAATTGCCACACTCCTATTTCTTGCSTTTTTCATGTTTATGAGTCAAACACTTACTTGTGCTTTTGATCTTATTCAATTGAAAACTAAAACTGAAAAGACCAAAGAGGATAAGAGTTGTTTAGCAAAACTGGCATCTTTACTATTGATTTTCTACAGAAATAAATGAATTACCCATATCATGCCTGAGGAATAACCAAATGAATTTTCAGTGTGCAGTTTGTAGCAAAGCTAACTGCATTTAAAAATTATCCCAAAGAAAAACTACACACTTGTACTAAATCCAGTCAATCAGAACCACCATTTTTTGACAGCTCACAGAGTGAGCAGGCAGTGCTCTAAGGAGTGTTAGGRGACCAGCAGTGATATGACTGATACATTTGAGCAAAGCCTGACAACCTTGCCTGGCAATGTAGAAAAAGCAGTGACTCTGGCTGGCCCGGAGACACCCAGCACTGGGCACTTGCAATGCACACTTATCAGATGCACAGAGCACATTCATCGGGCCTGACACACCTTGCAAAGCCAGACACAGCACACAGGAGCTTTGCATGCACAGTAAACACAGTTGGATCTGTTTATTGCAGTGAGTAAGACACTAACATAACCCGCTGGATGGACGGGCTCAGAAAGAAATGCAGGCTAACRTTAGCTTTTGCAGTACAAACCCTTTATACTCCTATCAATATATCTCRGGGGTCATCAGGGACAAGACTGTGAACTCAAATGCCTCTCATCCATGAGAAGTTCCTGAAATCATGCCACGGTATTTGCTTCAAGGACAGTAACTGCACAGCACAATGACAGAAGCGAGCAAAACTCARCAATGTAAGCTAAGTAAAATCTTTTTTTCCCCACAGCATTACTTTAAAATATACATAAATCTGACACTCAAACCAAATTTTTGATTCTCAAAAATTGAAAACTCAAAGGTAAAACCCTTTTTCCAGAAATTTCAGAGATACATCGAGGATAAGAAGGGTTAGGTACTACTGTTCRTGTCTTAATTCCAGAGAAACTAAAATCTAGTAGTTACTTTCCTACTGAAAGATGTTTATGTCATTATAATTTAAAAACAGAGAAAAATATTCAAATGGGTCACACAAAATAAGAACAAGACATCAATTAGCATTAGAGGTTTTAAAAGCAGCTGCTCACTAAGACTCCTAAAGTGAATTTATTGTCTCTCTGTGCCAATTTCTCCCCTCCTGCCTTCTCCAGGAAGGAAAAAGAAGATGGAGTTCCAGCATTGAAAACAGAAGACATCAATATTGTTGGACTGGAAGTAGAAAAATCCTTACTTCATCCAGTTTCTCAAAAGGCAGATATGGCAGATGAAGACTATCTTTGTGCTTCTGAAGAACACCACCACATTCCTTAGGAGGAAACACTATTAGGAATCAACAACAGTCTTGTCTCTGCCCAACAAGAAAATTTAACAATAAATTTTGAAATAACAAAYAAACCACTCTCTAGCCAAAGGAAGCTTTCTGAAGAGTAACATACAGCCCTAACAATTCAAATGAGAATGAAAACATTATTTCACTATTGTTTTAAAAAGAAAATACTGCATATAAAACTGTAGTTTATATTTTGCCCTAGGGAGAAAGAAGGAATTACTGAAGACTTCCTTTCCCTTTATACACACTTCCTCTCTCCTTAAAAAAAAAATATGAAAAAAAAAAGCCACTACTAAAGAAAATACTCATCAACAGGCATAAGAAATTACTGGAAAACATTTGATTAATGATAGCACAAACAGTATCAATTGACCAAAATGGAAAAAAGCCAAAACAATCCCAAAATATCAGATAGAAAGACTGCATTCCTAAAYGAAAATGTAACTATTCACTCTAACCTGTATCCTTTCCCAGACGTCTCTCTTTCCACAGCACACATAGTCCAGGAAACTGGAGAACCTTGCTCAGGAGTGTGCTCTCCCTGCTCTGTGGAGGCATGTGGAACCAGTCCTGCACTTTATACCAGCTGCAAATACAACTGCATAAATAATAATTTAAAACTGTTTTGCCCAATAGCATGGCTCTGCTCCTGACTGTAAACTGATATGATACATCCACCCAGCCAACATGCAATGCTTTCAGTGCTACTCTTCAGAACCCTGAGCACTAAAGCAGGGCAGGGAGGCTATGATTTCTTACTGTGATTATTTTAATCTCATCCAYTATTTAATATTTGTGTTTATGCTAATATTATTGTCTCGAAAGTAAAGCTCAGTTACAAGAGAACAAAATATAGTTTCCTATGCCTAGAAGACAAYAGAKGGTTAAACAAYAAAAATATTTTTTGCCCTTACTTGAAAATAAAGGTATCAAGGGGCATTACTCCACTAAAAACTGAGAATTATCAAGAAAATTATAAATAATCTCAGAACTATTTTAAGAGACCCAGAAAAACTGAAAAASTGATCCCTCAAATCTGAGGATACTRAGCACTTTTGAATAAGCAAATACCAAAGTTACAGAGGAAATTGYTCACATCTAAGAGCAGAGGAGTCAGAACACTTTCACTCTTTATTTGCGCAAATTCTTTGGTTTTGATATATTTATGCTGACAACTTTGCCCAATAATTAGGCAATGACGTTTTCAGGTCACTTATAGAGCCCCAAAAGGCAGAAGAGATCATAAAATACARCCTCTTCAACCCCCTGTAAAACACAGATACAGAACTTTACCGAGTCTCTGCAGACAAGACAGAACAGACACCAAAAAGCTTCATATCCAGAATATGAAATAAGCAAAAAGAGACACAGCTCTCTACATTTATAACTTTCAGCCTCCAAGCTGCACAAGCACTCTACAACGTCTCTTGCTCAATAATGCCAAAAACATGATATACAAACCAATGGATTCCAGAAGCCCAGAGCACATACTGCATTTCTTTTATTGCTCAAGATCAAGACATCAGTTTTAGTGATTTGAAAGTCTGCTGATGGCAGCGAGTAATTTAAGATACCCAGGATAACAGGAGAGTACATGGAATCACAAAGACCCTTAYGAGACTAACTGGACAATAAAAACCGCAAGCAAAATTAAATATAAGTGAACAAAAWGACATCTATATCTTGAGGAGAAGTAACCTCAGCTTCAAATAGAAATGTGCTCTCTGTGTATCAATATTGTTCAGCAAGACCAGCGTTCTGATTCACAGCTTCAATAACCTATCAGTACAGTGTTTGGAATAAGGAAAACGAAAAAAACAAAAAGCAATTACAGGAATTAATAAAGAAAGGAATAGGCAATGGACCATAAAACACAAATATCACACTCACCAAATCAATTTTTTGCCTATCTACCCACACTTCAATTGGTATGCACAGTTCTTCTCTCAACCTCAAAACAAGTTTTCTTACAGATTTTAAAATGGTCAAGCAAGGGGCAAAAATAAGTTCAAAGGTATATAATAGCTCCTGTGAGACAGCTTACAGGGGACATGACAAAAGCCTATCAAATCTGGAATGGCATCGAGAAGGCAGACTGGGAGTGGCTGCTCATCATGTCTTCCRGTACTAAAACTAAGGACCAGCAAATGAATTTAGAGCCAGATTCTAATTTTAAAAAGTGAGCTGTATTTGTAATGTAGATTGTATAAGGGGATGGGGAGACTGGTCATGCACAAGATAGAGAAATTTCCTAATGGATGTTAAATAGCTGAGCACAAAGAGTTAAGAAACCCCTCTGAGGGGTTTTGGTTTCCCACCCAAAACTAATTGCAGGGTGGGAAAGCACTCAGGGTAGGAGGGAAGATTTTGGGTTTGGGTTTTTTCCTAAGGCATCTGCCCACAGCTGCAGGTGGGCTGGAGCTCCAGGTGGGCTGGATCCCTGTGCCAGTGTGAGCAGCACCAGCTGTGCTCTTGTGCTGGGGGGAAAATGCACAACTGTGCATTGCAGTGCAATACAGATGGAGCACACGGGGCTGCACTCCTGCAACAACAGCTGCAGGGAGTTGTTTAGAGAGGAAAGACCTTCCTAGTACTTTCTGTCTTAAAAATCCTAAAGAGCCTTTACAGTTTTTCATTACAAGTTGTGAAATTACAAAAATAGGAATTCTGTATTTAATATTACCCATCCACTGTTTTCAAGCCAAATTTGCTATTCCTACTTTTGTTTCAAACAGAAGGGAGGAAAGACCAGAGCTTTGGGTAAGAACTGGCGTTATACACCTCAGTTCCTCTACTCCTTCTTAGGAGAAAACTTCAGAGCTGTAGCTACGATGCAAACGATGTGTAACCGTTGCAATACTTAACATTCCAGACAAGTGACAGGAACATTTACAGAACTCTGAACTCACAAACTGTGCTCTAAAAGCCTTTTCATAACAAATTAAATTATGTAGCCTTGTTTTCAAGCTCCTATTTCAAACAACTTCTATTTCAAACCACTGCCAAGGAAAGAAAAAACAACTGTTCATCAACGAGCATGGGGAAACTGTTTCACAGGGAAGGGGAGCACTGTCCGTAACTCGGTCTCAGCGTGAGCTTCTATACTGACTTCAGAGGACTTTTTTTTAAAATTACAGCTTTGAAAAACAGAGTAACAGAYCAGGTAAATCCATCCTTTACTGSTATCCATTATAGAGYTGATTAAAAAATATTCTATGTAGGYTCAGTACCCTTACCATGCCCATTAACTACAGCTGCTCACACTACACATCAAATACCATCCTTGCTATTAAGTAGGGTTTATTTCACTGATGTTGAAAATACAGGTAATTTGGTTACATTGGAATTTTTCACTCCTTTTGGTAAATTTTACAACTGCATCCAAATTTTAAGCCATGCACTAACAGATGAGACAACATATACCTATTTCCTAGATGGCAATTACACTTCTATGTCACATTTTACATATTTGAACAAACAGCAGAAGTATCAACCCTCTCTGTGAAACTCTTAGGTTAATATTCCAATAAAACAAAGACAACTCCTACAGTGCCACTTTGGTTTTCTAGGAAAATAAAAAAATTACGCACTAAATTTCCCAGACAAAGGACTGGCCAGCTTTAAGTATAAACCCCACTAATCCAAAAAGTGATACTTGATCAAGTAACTCCTTTAACTGGAAGTGCTCTTATCTGTTATTCCAAGCATGCTCTAAAGCAAGTATTATTACAAAAATCAATAACCTTTCTGTCACAAAGGTGTATTTAGTGTCCTATAACCTTAAGTTTTCCTGTATTCCTCACACAACAAAGTCCACTGGTGGAATGCTTACACTGTTAATTGCTGGGATTCCTACAGCCATGAGTCCTACTGACACTCACATGTGGAAATTCTTCTGGCACTGCCAGGCAGTACTTTCAAAACCAACCAATTTTAAACCCAGCAAAGTTGGTAGAATAGCTCAGCAAAAGGTGTACAACTAATAACAGCTCCCTTTCCTTTCAAYCTAACTTGATCAGCATACATTTCATTACAGTGCTCTCTCTGGAACACAGCTGTTCCCAAAAGTGCTGCCCAGAACAGGTGACCAGTGGTGACCTCCTCCCTTTGGTCCATTGTAAATGTTGTCACCTGAACTCTGATAACAACTGCAGCAAAGGCTTCTGCTGAATCAAGTTCCCAGGGAGGAGYAAGGCAGGCAGCAGCCAAGTTCCTATCACAAGAAGGGGGACAGAGAAAGGACATGCAATATGCCATTCCAGGAGGCAGACCAGTGGCTCCAGCACATATGTGTTACAGGTAAAACCTGTAGGAGAAGTGATTAGCTTTGACTAGGTCCCATGTTCATCCAAAACACCACCAGATCTTCAGTTCATGCAAAACCCAAATACTCCAAATTCTGATACCGGGATGGTTCTGATGATAGACCTGTTCTTACCAGCAGCTGATTTAAGTCTCAGCTTGAGGACTTTCTATTGCCTGGACTTCTAGAACTGGGAGGTGACTGGGTGCTCACTATGTCCACTTCAACACCAACCCAGTCTGACAACATTTTTGGAGGAATTGCAACGAAAAAATCCCAGAGAACAGGAGAAGCATAGAGAGATGCATCCCCTGAGGACCTTCCCAGGCCCCAGGTGCTTACAGCTGGGGGATTCCCAGCCCCAAAAGGACCATCCTGGTCTCAGATGTAACAGGAGAATGGCCTGAATGGGAATGGCCCATACACAAGTCAATCTTGCTACGGCTGGGRGAGGGAAGTGCCTGCTGGGGATTGCTTAAGCTAGTCATGAAAATAATCTAATTGTACCCTGCCACCTAAAGAGGCGGTCCCACCCCTTCCTCGGTCCTCTCCCTTCTCTCCATTCTAGAGATCACAGCTCATTTTTGATGAGTTGGTCTTTCAGACAGATCAGGACTGATCTGACTCACCTTATAATTGCTAGATACTATGCAAAGGAAGCAGCGGGACTGGGAACTGGGAACAAGAAGGAGCACTCATCCTTTCAGAGACGGTGTAGTCCCAAATTTGTTTTAATTCAGTTTCAGGCTATTGGACACTCAGCAACAGCCCTGCTTTAAATGAACYTCTACTGCCACCCACCCAACCACCACCTCCTTCCAAGCTACACCATTCTAGGGCACAGATGAACCCTGTTATTTTTAAACAATCAACACACAACAAAACAGGGCACTGAGGGGTCTGAAGTCTGGCTATCTATGGGTTTGAATTCTGTGCTGTGGTCCACATCTTTCCTCACCTCCAAGACCTGTCAACAGCACCCTCATTACATCGTTTAAAGTCCTTCAGGCTTGGCAGACAGAGAGGAGACAGAGCCACATGCAAATCCTTCCTAAAAGCCCTGGTATCACTAAGGGAGAAGCAGTTACCTGCCCCAGTATGGAAGCTCAAGGATACATCTGAGTCATATGGGAGGAAAGTCCTTGGGACAGGATGGAGAAGCTCCCATCTGCTGACATTTTTTTTTTCCCCAGGGAAAAAAAAGGTAAGACTATTTATCTTCCAAATATTATTCCAAGCCTTCCAGAAAAGGGTGAATCACCAGCCAGTTTMCAGAGTTGCTGTTCCCTGGGACATTTTGGTTATTGGAACAATGCAGGATCTGACATGGGACAAAGCCTGGAAAGCACTAAAATCCCAGTACAGCATCACTAACTGATGTAGCTGCTGATGTGCTGATATACCCGTGGAATGCCAAGTGCACTTTCCACTGTGAAACACTTTTAAGGTATTTCTTTGAAAAGCTCCTATATCTCCAGGTTTCCTGGCACGCCTTTGATGTCTGACTGAAGACCTCAGAATAGTTCTTCCTCCAGAAAAATGAAGTCTTTCTATTAAAAAAGGCTATAATGAAGCCTTTTTCTTTTCCTTCAAAYATCCTTTGTATTTCAACATTAATGTACATGATGGATGGACTCAGTGGAATTTTCTTCTGTAGACAGACACTATTTYTTACAGGTGCATACATCAGAAAGATTTTCAGGAAACTGATAGGAAGTTTTTGTAACTAGTATTTATATGATTTCATGTTTTTAATATAGTAAATGCAGTTTTGGATATGAAATTAAGTAGATTGAAATCTCAYACACACACTTGGGCTACACCCTTTAAAATATCTTTACTAGTTTTCCTGAGCGTTCACAAACAGAATTTACACTGTTTACAATAATATCTATCCCAGCAAACTAYCAAAACCTTTGGAGAACATGATGGCACCTTTAAACTTTTTCAAAGTCACAGGCATGCCCACACCACAGGTTGGGGAAACCCTGTCCTGCAGTTTTGTATAAAACTAGAAAAATCAGCAACAGTTATGGGGGAAAAGTTTCTGTTGCAAAGTATCATTTTAACATGTTTATTCTTGATGAAATGTTCTCAATATAGTCAAACCAAGTGATATTGCCACATTCAATGATGCATCTAATATTTACAAATCCTCAGTCAAGAACAAATTGATGACAACTACCAGAAACTGTGTGTTCTAAGAAGTTCATCATTTCCAAAAGAGACATGCAATTATCCATCTCATACAAGCAAGTGCAGAGTAGCTTTCCCTGATTCTGTCATTGCTAGGAAAGAGGAACAGAGGGAAAGAGGGATCTTTGTAACAGAAAGACACAAAAGCAAAACTGAAATGTCAAGTGTACACAGTTACTCARATTTGTGGTAGGAATCATGTCTACAAAAGCAACTTTAATTTTTTTTTTCTCCAGAAAAGCCTGTATTCCCTCAGGGACTTGAAGGAAATATTTGCCATTAACCATTTAAAGTGCTGGTGACTTGTTAGGGAAAAGCAAAYTGAAATAGGCAAGTCACAACAGATGCTACTTTAAATGCACACGCATTATCAAACYTCAGTGTCATTTACTTTAGTAAATAAAAGAAACCTTTAGCCCAGTATAACCTGGCAACCCAGGTTATACCCAGTAAAAAGAAACCCAGTAAAAAGAAAAAAAAATTAAAATTCTATGGCTAAACACAGAAAGTCAAGCTCTMGTAGATAGAACAGTAAAACGTGTTGAAGGAGCCTCTCCAGCACCAACCCTCAAACAGCAAGGAAATTCTGTAGCCGAAGCTTCAAGAAGGCTCCATCTGCCAAAACCACTGTGTGCTTTTAATTAAGAACATACACAGAAATGTATTAAGAACAGAGAAAGTTTCAAGGAGTGGTAAGAACGCCAGCCCCTTGGTCATGCTTTCCACCCACCTCCCCAAAYGTGGACTCCACAGGAAGTCATTACTCACTGAATGTACCTGCCCAGCCTACACTGGCCCAATGACCAAAGTCAAGGAAATGGTTTTAGCATCAAAAAAAATACAAATACTTTCAGGCTGATGTCATCAAATACATAA
This sequence comes from Malurus melanocephalus, assembly GCF_030028575.1. Classification (NCBI taxonomy): domain Eukaryota; kingdom Metazoa; phylum Chordata; class Aves; order Passeriformes; family Maluridae; genus Malurus; species Malurus melanocephalus. The sequence goes on from NW_026623440.1 coordinate 629,451, forward strand.
TTCCAGTACTTCAATTCTACCTTAACTCTTTTTTACTATTATTAAAATACGACATCTTAGGTGCTCCGCTTATTTTCCTGAATAAAACTGCATCTGTAACAATTAGTTGCAGCCAGTTATTAGCTTGGCTTCATTCTGGCAAAAAGTGATAGAAAATAAAATTGCTGCAAGACTTATATTTCAAAAACATCAAACCAAGTTCTGAAGTAAGTAAAAATTTGTTATTTACTCTTCTGAAATTTTGCTTTAGTGGCTTTACAACAATTTAATATGCAACAAATTATTAGTTCTAAATTATCTTTTATTTTTTTGGTACTGAAACCTTGCAGMTTGAACCACTTCAAAAAGCCTCCTTTCACCTAACTTTAGAATMTATTCTTGGATTACTCCTCTCTGCAATTTGGGAAGGTACAAGTTCTGCCACTGATTTGCAACATAGTGTCAGTTCTTTGGAAAACTGGAGTAACCCCAGACATTTAGTTACAAAGATGAAGATCACAAGTTGTAGCGCCTTCACAGCAAAGTCCTCTTTCCCAAAGAAAATCATGCATGTATGTGTGAAAACTCTACTAATGAATTATTTATATGTCAAAAGATAGTATCCTGTGATTACTTCCAGGCTCCACTACTGCTAAGTGCTCCAAATGGTGAGTTCTCTGATCATTTCAGCAGGAATAAACTCAAACAAGTAATAATATGTTCCTTGTAACCAGTCMCGTAAGGCTACCACTATGTACATAAATCTTCCAACATGTACATAATCTTCCAACACTATGTACATAAGCTTCCAACACTTCCTTTTTTTTTTTCCTTTTTCAGTATAAAGACTAAATGGGGTGATTTTTTAAGCCAGGAAGTACAAGCATAACTTTTTTTACGCTATTTTTCCCAATGAGCAGTAGTGATTCAGTCCCATTAATAGCATTACACATCTAGGATTAGATCCTTGTTAGCAAGACAGGCTCCAACACCACAAGGTCAAAAAAGAATTTCTGAATTACATTAGTGAAAGATCTCTTAATGAGTTTCTGTAGCCTCCACCTACTGAGAATCCATTTTCCYCTTTCATACAAACAATAAAGCAAAAATGGCACAAATTAGTTCAAAAACTTCAAAAYGTTACTTCTATGTATGTATCCATTCATACATAAGATGTTAACTGCACATCACATTTATTTTGTGCAATTAAATCTTTGCAGCATAAAAATATTTATTCCAACATATACTTAGACAGAAACTTCAAAGAGGTTTCTAAGGAGTATGTAAAACTCAACAAGTTTCAGACCTGGCATTTGCCAGCTTTAAATGCTGTCCAGGGATGGCTCAGGGAAAAGCCATGCCAGTGTCAATGCTGACAATGATGTCAGCCTAGCACCCAACTTGTCTTTGATTTGCTACTATGGACACACTCTCCATTAAGGGGCACCACTGCTCAAACCTGATGCAGAAGACACCTTTGGCAGATACCTGGAAGGCAACAGAGATAACACTGCCCTAGAGCACAGAGGGAGAGAGAAAATACCCCAGAACTACAAAATACAACAGAAGGTACAATCCATTCCAGGCACCTGGAAATCCCTGCACGGGATTTTCCCATTTTGATGTCCTACCACCATCAGATTTTAAAAAAATAATCCAGGGAAGACAGATCTTTACTAATGATTACACTAAAACACATGTCAACAATCAGATTGAGCAGACAAAGTAATTGGGAAAATGTGGGCTGCATTTTTTAACTAGATGCCCTTTATCTGRCAGAAATGGAAAATTACATTTAAAATATTTGAGATATTTTGTTCCAAATTCTGTATCACATTCAATAAAGAAATAAACAGACTTGTATCTTCAGCCATACAAAAACACCTAAAAAATAAAGGKTTTTTTCCTTACTTCACCTAGTTTACCAGCCTGGAATCTGATTTTTCCATTAGCTGAAAGTGAAGTGGCAGTGTTACAAGAAACATGAGAACTATTCCCATCTCAGTTTCCCAGTTTTAATCTCAGACTATTTACAATGACCTTCTCTTTTCATTTTTGTTAGCAACTACCTAACAACACTCAGCTAGGCTGGAGACAGAGAAGAAACTGTACTTCTGAGCTACTGCAGCACTATATTGTGATCCACAGTGTTAAAAGCAGCCACTGGCTTTAATTTGCCTATCTTTCAGCAGCCAAAGTCCACAACATTAATAAAGCATGAAGCAGCTCCAGAAGGTTTATGTTTGCTTTTAGGGTGAGCAGAGCTTGCACAGAATATGCCCTTCCACAGAATCCATAGCTCCTTAGAGCTTTTTCCACCCTGCGGCATCACTTACATGACGCATTTTCTGCTACAAGAGAGCTGTGTTTTCCAGATCCCAGCACAGACAGACACTTYATGCAATCACAGACGGCGAGGGGCTGTTGTGAGAGAGAAGGGTACAGTTTGCTGAGCATCAGCACTGCACTGTTTCTCTCTGAGGACACAGCGTACAGAACCTCTCAGAACAGGCTGGTGATTGGTTCTGGCCCAGCTATAGGAAATTGTTCCTACATCCCTGGTAATACCAGGTCATGACAGACGTGGAAGCTGGAATACTGTGAAACACAGGATGGCAGACAGCMGGCACGAAACTGGAACTTAAGAGGTTCTTTCAGCTACAAAAAGGCAGAAAAACCGCGCTCCAGAGAAGCGGGAGACCAGAATCCAGGCAAAGGTGTTCCCAACCACACCAAAATCCAGCTAGAAAGGTGCTGAACACGGGCACACCGCGTTACTCCTCAGGGAGCTCCACACACACCCAGCATCCCTCTCACAGACATGAGCCAGCAGCGTGAAGCGAATGATTCTAYCGCGGGATGCAAACGCGGCCAGGCTGCGCCTCCCCGCCAGCCGGAGCCGGCGGCCGCCCCGTTCCCTCAGAGCCTGCCCGTGCCCCGCGGCGCTCCCAGGGACATCGCAAGATGGGTGACAGGCAGGACGCGGCAGCGCGGGCGGAGGGTGCCGCGGACGGCCCCTGAGGCGCGGGGGGACCCGAGGCGGGCGCGGGGCGGTGTCACCGCCGCGGGTGACAGAGCGGCCCCTCGGGGGGCGGCGGTGAGGAGGGGCCGAGCCAGGGGCTCCCCGCGGCCGTGAGGTGCTGCGGCCGGGGCGCGGGACACAGGCCCTGCCGGAGCCTGCGCGACCGCGGGCGACCCTCCGGCGGGCGGGCGGGGGTCGAGGCCGGGCTGTGCCCGCCGGTGCTCGGCGCTTACCGGGGCAGCCGCCGCCTCCTTCCCGCTGCTTCGCAGCCCCGGGTCCGGGGGCGCCGCGCGGGCCGGGCCGGCGGGAGGCGGGGGGCGCGGAGGGGCGCGCGCACGGCAGGGACCCCTCCGCCCGCCTCCGCCCCGCCCCCTGGCGGCACCGCGCACGCGCCCCCGCGAGCCCGCCCCGCGGCCGTGAGGGGAAAGGGCGGGGCGCGGCCACGGGCGGCGCGTGCGCGGCGCGGCACCTCARCTCCCCTCACCTCCCTCAGGGCGGGGCCGCTCCGCGCCCCAATCCCAGAACCGCGGGATGCCGGCATCAGTTCGGTAGGAAAAGGCTCTGAGACGGTCGAGGCCGAGCTGTGACCCAGCACCACCGTGKCACCTAGAACGTGSTATTGAACGCCACACSCAGTCTTTTCTTAAACACCTCCTGGGAYGGWGACTCCATCACCTCCCTGGGCAGTCCGTTCCRATGTATCATCACCTCTTCTGTGGTGAAATTATTCCTCATGTCCAACCTGCACCTCTCCTGGGCGCAGCTTGATGCCGTTTCCTCTCACCCTGTCCGCTGTTCCCTGGGCATACAGCTCGATCCCTCACGGCTGCACCCGCCTGTCAGGGAGCTGTGGAGAACCACAASYCCCTGAGCCTCTKCTTCTCCAGGATAAGCCCCCCTGAGCTCCCTCAGCAGCTCCTCATCAGACCTGRGCTCCAGACCYTTCCCAGCTTCGTTRCCMGTCTGTGGGTGGGAGGGCGGCAAYGGCCGCSGYTCAGGGYCCSCCTCTGRGACTGGTGAAAAAATCAGTAATTTGGGGATTTTGKGGGGAGCATATTTTAAGCTCTGGCACTCACAAGGCAGATAACATATGCATGAGTGAGAGGGCTGTGGGTCTCCTTAAACAAGTCTTACAGTCTAGAACTATAATTGTAGCTTTTCATTCGAGTGAGAAGTAGAGGTTTAAACGTGTTTCGTGGCTTAACTGGACTAGTGTTTTCTTCATTCTGCTCAGCACAAGCCCAAAACATAGCCCMTACTAGCCACCWTGAAGAAAATTAACTCTACTCCAAYCAAAACCAGCATATCGTGGTRGGAARTAGTTTTGTCTTCTAAGGTTACAGGAACCTGTGTGTGCGCACAAGTTTAAAGAGTGTGAGCTCCCATCAAATGCACTACACTAAGCTCAGCTGTGTAGCCCATCACTGWGCAGGCTGTTTGACTTGTCAGGAATAACAAGCAACTGCAGTTAATAAACSCAAATTGCAGCGTGGGTGCTTTGGTGGGAGGTATAGCAGAGCTTGTATTTACAGGCACTGGCTGGGAAATGCTGTGAACACAGTAATGAAGAAAATGTGCTGATTTGACACATCCCTGTAAAACTTTCCCCTCTGTTTAGGGTAAAGCATCTCTCCCAATAGCAACTCAGCTGTTTCAGCAAAAGAAACATTTCAGTGTCAGACTAAGTTACAGGCTCTCCCTTGAGGTACATTCCTTCCTAGAATTTGTAGGAATAGAATTCACAGRAATATGGAATTTGTAGGCTGCAGACCGGTAGACCAAGTATGATTTGCGGTCCCCTACTTATCTTTGGTGAAGTTAAAGTTTTAATATTGTAAATCAAAGTAAATGATATCTCTATTAACTTAGAATTCCTTTTAAAACTGACATGACGTATGCTGCCAGATATTGCAACACAGTTTGATTTATATGGTGGGAATTTTTCTGCTTATCTGTTTTAGAAAGTCAGTCATTTAATTGAGATGTCCTTCCCTGTCCATTTCTGTGTCACTCTGCCTGTTCCTACCTTCTGGRGATTCCCATGGAAGGCTGCTGCACAGACACTGTGTAAATGTTTGACAATAAAATTCTCCTTTATGCTTTAAGTGATAATCCTGATGTTTTTAACAGTAATTTCTTACAGTATGACGAGTGTCATTATGCCAGATTTTCTGATCCATTGTATCTTCAGCAAAATGTTCTGTGTTTCTACCTTTGATTTGGTGTTTGAGTTATTTATCAGCTAAAAAATGGCATTTCAACGCACTACTTCTGTTTTAAGGATAAGAAAAATGTCTGCACTTGTTTTGTACAATGYATTTCTCACGGTAGCCCACAAAGGGCTCAGCTTTCTATTTTCCAGCAGGAAGCAGTCACTCAGCTCAGTGAATTAATGAACAAGCTGCTAGCTGACAGTGCATATGCCTTGGATCTTGGTTCTGGAACTTAAAAGGTCACTGAAAAAAAGTGTAAAATTGCAGTATTATGYGCTGTAACATGTGCGAGAGTGGTTCAGCTGTCTGCTAGAAAAGCTTTCTTATTGTGGTTATGTTCTGGGTTAGATTGCCCCAGAGGATTACAGAATCTCCATAACTGGAGGCTTCTAACAAAGAGCAGACAAATGCCTCTCCGGAGTCAGGCAGGGACGGCTGATTCTGCCTCACACTGACAGCTGTATCCCACAGCCCTCAGGGGAGCTGCTGCCCCAGGGCAGCCTGTCCAAGCCTCAGGGCTGTCTGGAAAATGGAAAGACGCCTGCTCAGGTGGAGCAATTTGCACCRAACAACCATGGTTATTATACTCATGTTCCTTCTCATCCTGCTCCAGCCTTAGGTTTCATTCACTCCCTCTCATTCCAGATGCTGCAGGTGCGTGCTAGCTGCTTTGCACAGACCTGCATGCCATGGCTTACCTCRAGTCTGGGGCATCATTGCTCACCTGGGGCCTTCAGTCGGGGAAAAGCACCCAGGAAAAGTGGCTGAGAAGCTCCAGGCTGGCAGTCAACAGAGAGCTGGACAAGGTAGGAGTGTGGCTGTGGGTACAGAGTGCCTGGTGCAGGACACGACCCCTTCCAGGCTCAACCAGGGGCACCCTAAYGCTGTTCCATGGGGTTGCACTACAAGGATTCGCTTTCCGGGAGAGGGAGAATCATGGGGCAGAAGAATTCTACATTGAAGCTATTGGAAAATGATTTTATATTATACAGCCACACCACTGGTAGGATATATTAATAAGAGTCACTGAGTTTCTCCTTCTTTGCCCAGTATCGGGGTAAACATGATAGGCAGTGTAGTTTTAAACACTGCAGCCAGTTACATTTTATCTATTTCCAACATTGCAATGGASACCTGTAATCTTTGTCATCCACACTTAATGAAATCAGCTAGAGAGCTTTCAAGCRGGCATCTTTTTATTGTAGAAAGGTTTCTGTATATTAAATTTGGACTATATTCAAACATAAATGTACTTTAATTACACTAAGAATTTAAACAATACTTAAATAAAGCACCAGGTTAACTTGATTTAAATAACTGATTCAGTTTCCACACTGATTCCTACAAAATCCCACTAATTTCATGCAACGTTTGAAGAAATGGAGGTCAGAGCTGATTTCTTAGCAAATACTAACCGTGGTTCAAGTGCTCTGCACACAAATGTAAAGTTGATAAGGTCTGAAATAGGCTGGGTTTTGATGCAGAGTGCCTACAAAAGGAWTCATAAGATGTGAACATGGACTGGGTTGCTCAGCTACTTCTCTATTTTGCATGTAAACTATTTCCACCCATTAAAGTTGTTTTACTTCAGTTCCCTGTACTAACCTCTAGATTTTAAGTGATATAGCTTTTACCTTGTAAACCAAGAAACGGCTTTTATTTTTAAATAAGTGTTAAATTCCATACCTCCAGCAAACTCGGCTGAATGCAATTCACACATTCAGTGTAATGTAGGCCCACTTTCATTTAAATAAGACCAAAAGAACCTGACAACRTAGATACAGGAGATTTTATTTAACATTGTGTACAAAGAAAGGCTACAAATGCCTTTAGACATTTTCCCCCCAAATACAGTTTTTGGATCCCTTTTCCATACCACTTTTCTCAGAAAGTTAAAAAAAAGTATCCAGAATGACCATTTTTCCCTTTCCCTCATCCCTTCTCTTTGGGCCTAAAGTGAGAGATGTTTAGCAGTATGGTTTTGACACCTTTCAGTATTAAATTATTAGGATTAAGTTTTCTTTCCCCAAAACAGAGCACTATGAGATACTGAAGCACTAGCAACAGCAGGATAAAATGTCAAAAACTGACTCCCTAACATGGTAGTGTTTAAAATAATGCCAACAATATTAGCTCTGATGAAACCCAAAATTATCCAAACAATAACAAGTTTTTTTCTACACCTGATAATTTAGGACTAATTATATAATTTAATTGTATTTATATTTAAATAAATAGTCTTAACTCCTTTCCTTGGAATTCTTCATGGATTATAAACACTTATAATACTAGTGATAAGAACAAACTACACAACTTACATAGGCAAGAGAAGGCTGAGTTTTGKTTTTTTTTTTTTTGCTGGACAGACACAGGAAGGACAACATATCAGTGTCCTGCTGTGAGATAATTTTYAAATTTACCATTTCATCATGATGCTTTTCAGTTATCCCAACACAGTTATTCCTTACCCTCTTTTTGCCACCTTGGTAATCACTTTTRGTACTCATGAAACATCAGTCCCCGCATAGCTAAATTTTATCAGGATTCTGGAAGTTTTGTATTTGACTGTGAAACCCAAGACAAGATTTCTTTTAGGCTGTGAGAAGTAGTAAAGGAGGCAGGGAGTAGAAGAGGGTGTTGTGGAGAAATGACCTTGCCATGGCAGCTTTTACATTACCACCTACCATATATTAAATAGGTTTTAGATACGGATTGGTTTGCAGCTATTTATATAATCCCAAATCAGCACAGTCCCTGTTTTTCCCAAAATGGGACTAAAATGAAGGAAGTTTGAGCTACTCTAGAGCAGCATTTGATCATGGTTGAGTGCAGTAAGAAGGAACTCCCAACTGCCTTCTGAGCCTCATCCAACTGCCCCAGGGGAGATGGGAGCACCCAAGCAGCAGCAAGGCCCCTGTGCACTGCTGGGCTGGACTCGCTGTGACCCTCGCCTGGGGTCATCTCCAGGAAGCTACTGTCTCTCCTTCCAGGCAGGAAGCTGTTTTGTACACAAGCCTGCCCTTTTGTACATCCACAGGGATATAAAATGCCGTGTGGTATAAATCATTCTGCAGATTAGAGAAAAAGCTCATCTGTAGAATGTCTCAGATTCTCAGAAAATCCTACCACTGGGGAACAGAACACAGCAGTYACACAAGCAAAAGCTCGAGCGGAAAATACAATTTTCTCTATTCTGATGAACCATTTTTGACAAGAGGATTTGAACATGACTGCRATTAAGACAAAGCAGTAGAGCAAACACTTCTGCAAGGCTTGGGCACACTGTAATCCTATTAATTCCCAAATATGCTTGAACAGCTGTAAATAATAGAATTTTACTTAGCTCGCAACACAGCTCTGCATGAGCCCAGAACTTCAGCAGTACCTGGTGCATTCTACACAAGAAGCCTGGAAACATTTTAATTATCTCCAGAGCTCTGCTCTGTAGAACTGCTACAAACTGAACCTCTCAATGTGGTAGTAGCTACAGTGCAGAATGATGTGAAGTGGTTCTGTTRGAAAAGGAGGGGTCTGTCTTACTATGAGGTAAAACATGGCAGCAGGAAAAAAATTATGTARAAACCACTGCATGCTTTTCAGTGGTCTCCAGCAATTGTCACTGTAAGATGGTAACACAAAGAGAATCAACARTGGAGGCAAACTAGGTCATTTAATAATTTTCTAATTCTTGACAATAACATTTATGAATTTGCTTGACCTGAGGGGCAAAAATCTAATGATACAGTCATGGATGGAGGAGAATAAGGACAACACATTCACTCAGGTTTACTTTGGTCCTACTGCCTCAACCATTTTGTCATTACAGGTGTTGTGACATTTTATCTTTGCAGTCCAAAACCAGACTTTTAGCTTAAACAATAGTCCAACTTTGTGGTTCTAGGARCTTTTTACTTTTTTGTGTTGGTGGTTCACCTGCATTAACATACAGGCACTATGACTGCTGCCACAGGGGGAAAAGATAGAGAGCAAGTGATAAGCTTTGCTTTCTTAGCAGTGAACTGTGAATGTTCAGTAGAAAGAGGGGTTGCAGCATATCAGAACTGTGAGGCTGCTGTAGCTAAATTCCTGGCATTCCCATATTCGTGTTTATTTACTGGCAAGACAGCCTTTGCTCAGTTATCTAGGGCATCAGCCACCTTCTGTAATTCAAAATGARAACCTCATTCTAGTCCCAAGCAACGTGACATGAGCGATTCCTAATTATGCTTCCCTTTTCCATTTGTGTTGGTTTAATTCCCTAAAGATTGTTAGGGAGCAGTCTATTAAACTGTAAGTGCTTCTTTTACATCTTCTGTTGATTTTAAGGGCAATCCATGGGTTTAATTCTATTCAATCAGGAAGTTCAAAGAACATATGTGAACATTTATTTCATCCTAGTTCAGAATGAAGAATTGCTAATACTAGTCCATGGCTCCAGTATCTCAGTTGCACAGGCCCTGTGTTAAAGGAAGGGAATGGCAACACATTTATTTTTCACTAACAGTAGTAGGACAATGTTAGCAAAGTCTACAARGAGAAACATCCCTGGAGCAGAAATTTAAGATGGCATAAACAAGTGACTATCTACAAGAATTTGATTAATTTCRTTGTATCTAAGATTTGCCCTTTCAGATTTTTCTTCTTTAAGGAAAAGAAGCATATCCCCTTCAAGATGCTGCAGAAATGTATTGGTCTTCCATTATTCCAAGTCCCTGTCATCTTGAATTAAAGTAAAAAGAGAAAGGGCGAGTATTTTTCTTAAAACATTTCCCATTTTATGCTAAAATTTTCCATAAGAAGAATGCCACATCTGATAAAGTTATCCCAGTAGGTGACCAAACACTGAAACAAAAGGATTACCTAGTGAGGATTCAGAGAAAGTTGGGGTTTTGCCATCATACTTTAAACTTTTTTAAAACCACATCAGTCTGTTTACATTTTATACACACTCGAAAGAATGGCACATTAAGGTAAATGAACACATTGTGATGCCTTCCAGTGTTACACAAATGACAAACTAATCTGGAGATCCACATCTGCCTTAAAGAACAGTCCATTTGTTTAAATAAASTCATAGAAAACTAACAGGAACAACCATAAAACAGGTAAAACTAATAAACAGTAAAAATCCTGCACCTCCCATAAATATCCTCTGTGGTTCCACCACCTCATGGCCAGCACCACAAGGGGCCATTTGGCTCCACGCGGTGCCGGCCGATTCCRCGTGTGCGTGATGACGGCCAGAGCCGAGGCGGGCAGTGGGCACGGCAAGGCCAGGCACCACACTGCTGCATTTTGCCCTTAGCTGATACACTGAAAAATAGCAGCATTAAAATACAGCCTGAAATAGCTTAGCTACTACCTCAACTTGTTAAAAATGTGCAAGAATAAAGAACACCAGCAGCATTTGAATGGATGTATTTCAGTTTGGTTTCTAACACTTCCCTCCCATACAAAGYACACACAAACACAAAGCTGACTCTGAGCTAGTAACTGTTATTTCTTGTCCATCTTCRAAAACTTTACCCTTCATTTGCTTAACATTTTAAAATTTTACTTTAAAACCTACTCAGTGTTAAAAAAATCCATGAGAATTTTAAGATAGTTTCTAAATGCCAGGAAACTGATGCTTACTCCCCTCCTTAAACTGGAGAGACAGACTATCCTAATCACCTGAATTTCCTTWGCTGAAAATTTAAACATTGTATATACCTGTTCCTGCAAGTGACATTTGTAGAAAGGTCTCTCCAATACATTAGAAACTGAASGAGCAAAAACTCCCAGTGCACATAAAAAGGGTAACTTTTCCCTGKTTTGCGGTTGTGTTGGTTGTATTGTACCTTTTAACATAGAAAATTAAAGACCTCAGTTTTCTGACACAACTCACAAGGGAATGTATAAGAGGAGATATCAGAAGGCCTTCTCTAAAGCCAAGTTTTGCATTTTCCTTTTTGTTTAAGTATAATAAGGCTTGTTAAAAAAATTAAGTGTAAAAAAAAAAAACCCCAAAACGTAAAAAAGCCTCCAAACAAACAAAAGCCCCAACCAACCTCCCTGGGAAAAAAAACATAAAAGTCTTTTGGAAATACCTAATTTCTGAAAACATAAGACTATTGGAAAAAACTTATTTGCAAAATTAAAGGAAATTCAAGAAATCAATTCTTATTTCAAATCAGTCCACCATTTCATCATCAGCAATATGATCTACTATCTTTTCCAGCCCAAAATTACCAGCTTTGGGGAAAACATATTCATACTTAACAGAAATAATTAATGGGTTAAGTTAAATTAACTTTTTTCCCTGATCCACATGCCTGCATGTTAGATAACATTACATTAGAACTGAGCATTGTAATGAGAGACTGACAGCAACAACCTGTCACAGTAACCAAAGCAAAAGCAATTTTCTCATGGTTACATACTATAGATCAGTAATTTAATATTAAAATTAAATTCCTATATAAATAAAAATAAAAAAGTTGGGCAAAAGTAAATTGGCACAGTCATTATGGTATTGCTTTCCAGTTTCAACACTGCAAGGAGCAGCCACAGATTCTAAACACCAAAGGAAAAGGCTATCACCCAAYACCAGGTGTAGCTTGGGTTTTTTCCTTTTTCCATGAAGTCATTAGCAGTGCTCCTGCCTCAGCTTCATCCACCTGGAGTGGGAGCAGGCAGGAGTGCAGCCTCAATACAAGGATTGCTGTAGAGCTGCCAGGGAAAAGGGAGAACAAATACAGAGAAACAAACCCAGAGAGTGTTTTACTGCTCTGCACAACATGGCTCAAGTCAATGCTTTTCAGGATTGTGACTAAGTTTTACCTTCAAACAGGCAAAAAATGAATATAAAAATCTAAAAAATCAAAATCTTAAGCCTTCAAGTTTCCTTGCCTTCATTCCCTCCCTCCCCGCAAAAGCACCTCCTACTACGGACATTTTTTTTCGGTTTTGCAGGTTCAGAAGTTGGAATGTCATGGAAATACATACAAGAGAGAAGGAATTTCTAATTGTACATTACATTACAAAGAGGTTTGCTCCCAGACCTAAGGAGGGAGGGATACTAAGCAATATTAAATTCCTATAAGAATCCTTACAAAGCATGCAAAATATTGATATACTCACAAAATTGAAATTTATATTTGTTCCTTTCTGATTTCGCAACTTCACAGTACAGTAATTTCTAATATTCTGCAGCAGTCAGAATTACAATGACTACAAAATCATTTCCCTTTAATTTTTTTCTATTTGCTTGAAACACTCCTTTGCTATTTTTTTTATCTGAGAGTTTGCAGGTCACACATCAGAAAATGTACAATTCAGCACAACAGGGGTCACTTTCTGTGTCATATTTCCCTGCAAATGATGTTGACAACCTGACCCTACCAATCTTTCAAAATCTGTCCCTCCCTCCCATTTTTGTGCCRATTCCTTCCCTTGTCTTCCAGCTGTACTTTTCTTCTCACCAGGACAATGACTGACAGATGCCACTAAATGGATGCTGCATAGCTGGGTAGGAGTAGCAGGGGCTGGAACAGTTTAGGGAAATGGCATCACTCCCACCCCCCAGGATGTTTGGCACAACTGCTTGAGAGCCAGAATGCTGAGTTCTGGATACCAGCAATTAGATTCTGCAGTTTCAATTCCCTGGACAAATACTGCTGCCCTTTCCACCCTGTAGCTTCAACTGATTTAGGGAGGGAAATACAAAATTGGTGTTTGGCCAGAACTTTTGTACTGCTCGATGGAGTTCCACAGAAATTTCTCCACTGCTCTTATTTAAAACAGAGTTGGAATTTCTGGAGAATCCACAATGCATGCTACTTGCTAGATTGTCCACAAAGTACATTCTGACATTTTTCAGAGTGCTTGTATCTATCAGAAAAAGACTCTTGTAGAAACAATGTACAAAGCCTCCAAAATTCAAGTATCAAAAAAAAGATGTTCTGATAAAAGTCTGGAGTAAGCAGCCAGCTAAACTTAGAGCCACTGATTTTTTTTAATGCACAAATTCTTCAATTACTTTTGCAGAGATAACGTATTTTCTTTGGAGTGTTGTGAATTAATAGTCTTCCCACTTGATTTTCATTAAGTTTGGTGGGGTCTAAGGAATTTAGTGATCCTTCCTGGATAATATTGCCCCTGCTTTTATATACAAACAAACAACAGAATCACTGGCTGTTATCCTCCCTTGCCTCTCTTTAATTTGCTGTATTTATTTATAGTGTAATTTCGTTGAGTCTGTCTCAACCCAACAAAACCCATCAGAAGTGCAACACAGGCAAGAGCAGGGCATCTCCTTCCCTGGGGTGTACAAGCATTTGTATGGGAAGGAGTGGGTGAGCCAAAAAAACATACAAACAAAAAAAAATGCCAAGAAACCTAGCCCCTAACCAGACAACAGTTCTAGTTGTACATAAAACTGTTTGATTTCTTCAGAACCATATTCAAATCAAGACTTGAATTTCTGTGGAGAGAATTTTAGATCCCAGACCCTTCTCTTCTCCTTCCTCTTGCAAAGCAATGCTATTTTTGTGGCCTAGAACAGTACTTGAAAAACAGCAGTTATTAAAGACACAGTTGTGATATATCCTTTAACGCCCCCTCACGCAAAAAGGGGTATCCTATCAAGTGGTCCAGTAGAAATCTTGATGTTTCTTTATGATAAATTAAATCCATAAAATGAGGAATACCTTCCGTCACATTCCCAACAAGAACAATCGCCACACTTGGTGGTGCATTGTCCAAGTGTCTATTGCTCCTTCTAGTGGAGATTCTGCACAGCTCCATCTCCGGTTAGTTCTGGTCCTACCAGCAAAAGGAGAGGCTTCTCTCCATTCTCTCCAGCTTGTCTCTGGTTAACAAACAGCAGAAGCACCAAGGGCYGGAATTCCCCAGCACAGGAACAGGCTAGTCTGAGGAAACATCAGTCATCTTTTTCCCAGGGATGACAGAGTTACACCAAAAGCAGTTTGAGTCCTGTCGGTACCACAGGCACCTACACCTCTGTGGAAAAGAGAATGCTTTGCCTCTTGCTGTCTGGAGTAGGGATAGTCTCTAGCTGCAGGAAGTACAGAAGAACTTGAACCTGGAAAGAGAAAGGACAAGATATAYTAAAGCTCCATAAAAACTCATTCTCATGCTGGCTATGTGAAAGCTGATGATACAGCTCTCTCTGGGAACATCTAGCAGCTGTGTATTTAATACACTGTRTAACAGCAGTGAAAAAATTTATCTAGAATTTGCCATTGTTCAATGGAGAATGTTCAAACCAGCCTGGACCTGGTGACACAGGCTCTGTGCTCCAATCCTCTGCATTGCCTTCAAAGGCAGCAGTGGCCAAAGAATTTTGTTGTGCATCAGTGACAGTGGTTTAGTGCTGAGGAGCGTTGTGGAAACACTGCCAATTCTTTTATCCCAGGCCAGCAGCATGGTGCTGGTACACAGCTTCCCAAAAACCTCCCTACAAACACATACAGGATGCACACACATGGACATGCCTTCATGAAAAGTTGTACTTGTACAGATACAACTGACCTGYCTGAAGGAAAACAGTTCTACAAACAGTCTAAAATGTCTGTGTGAGGGCAAAAGTTGTTTTATGTTTTTCAAAAAAACTGCCATGAAAACCCAGCAGGATGACTGAGCCAGGCCTGCCAGAGGATTGCGCTTTTGTAGGAAGTGTCTTCACGAGATGCAATGGCACATTCAGGATTTTACCTGGGACATGACTTCTAGTGACCAGCTGTCAGTCATTGTGATGGGCTGGGTTGGGTTCGCGGGGATTTTACTGTCCTTCTCTGAAGGTCTGAGCAGTGTTGGTCCAAAGACAGTGGCAAGATTATGCAGGGACATCTTGTTCACACTTTCCCTCTCAGCAACYCTGGGAGAACAAACAATGCACAAGGCAGACTTTTATAAATATCTGAGTTTTACAAATGAGAAACTGAGGCAAAAAGTTTTAAAAATTTGCCCAAGGGCAGAAAAGTCTGCAGCAGAAACACAAGAAAAGGTCATATTTCCTGGATTTTAATCCAGAATCTCAATCACAAGATGATCTTTCATATCTCCAGGGACAGTCTCTGCTATGTACAACATGATTACACAAATTAACACATTGCGCAAGCATTAAGGCAGCTTATTGCATGAATATCAAATGCATGGAAATACTTTTCACAGTTACAASCATATTACAAAGACATAGACAAAACCAGAAAGACTTGACTAAAAAAGGAACTGACAACTGCAATTAGGCAATGTGCTGGAATTTTAAAAATGAATCATACTCGATTTCAGACACCTTCTGAGACAGGGCTCCCAAGACCTTAAATATGGCTAAAGCTTCATGGTTTATAAAAAGGTTTATAAAAACCCTTTCCAGATCCAGGTGCAGCCTCAGTGACACTGCAGCAGGAATTTGCATTTGCGATAGATAAGCCCTGACTCTTTTGTTACTCCTTTCCTCCAGTTCTAATCCTTTTTCAGTATGAGCAGGGAATGGAATTCMGGATTTACTGCCTCACTAAATGAGTATGAGACAATAGCTATTTGATGAGCATTCACAGCAGATCAGCAAATACTTTTTCATTTCTGTGATTCAGCAGGAATTTAAAGAGAAGGCTTCACTTTTCAAAATAGGGATGCTTTACACATTAAATACATATCTCAAAGAACCACATATTACCTTTTTAAATGGTCCAGAAGGAAAAGGAATGTCACAAGGTTGGGTTCTGGAAGTGATAGCAACAGATTCAACATACAGCTCTCYTTTGCAACAGGATCTGAAAGTGCTACAAGACAGAGAACAAAACATCAGCACAGGCAGTGAGTGGGACTGACTGACTGAGCCATGTCCCAAACCAGCCAAAAGGAATGGTCCCCAAAAGATTGTGATTACATCATCATAGGCTGGAAAGTCAGAGTTCATATTTATATTGTGCATATCAATACCCCACAGCATCTCGTTCTTTATTTCACAAATGCATTCAGAATCCTCTTCTCTCAAGCAGTTCAAATGCTTTGAGACTTTCAATCATCAACATTTGYCCTGCATCAGGATGAGGAACACATCCCCCTGCCCTCCAAAGGGGGCTTCCCTGAGGCCAGCCTGAGCAGTCAGCATGCACAGCCCCAGCAGTCAGGCTGGCATTCTGTCCTGAGTCTATCCTTCAGAAACCCAGGCTTTTGCAGCCTGCAGAACAGGATGGCAATCACCCATATTCTGCCTCATGGGAAGGCGATGTCATTCTAACACTCTGTTCTGAGCTCCATTCCACTCCCCTCACAGCTTGTTCCAGGCTTCTGTCCAACACTATAAAGAWGGGGTTTATGTTGCTTTAAGAGCATAGTGGAAGAGTTTCTGTTATCAAGGGTTCCTTGTGCTGCACCTACCRATGCCTTCAGCAAAGTTGGGGTACAGCTCATCTGTAAAGAGGGGTTCTGGCAGCTCCCGGAAGTACAGTTTGAGGGTGCCTGCAATGGCATTAACRTCCATCTCGCTCATCATCACCGACACATCCTTGTTATCTGAAAGAGGGGAGAGCAGAGCTAGGGTAAAGGAACTGCTGGCCTTGCATTCCTTCTTTTCCTTGCTTTBGGTCTGTTTATCTTTTGTCTCTGCCCAAATAGCTGAGAGTTTTCCTGTTTACATTTCTSCAGATTAAATGAGCAACCTTCCAACTGAGAAACACTGCACAAATGACTGCAAACACTTCATTGCTTTACATCAAGCTAGGGAACTTCAGTCTTCCAGAGTTTGCTGTGCCAGTGACCCCAGCCCGATCTGGACAAGGCCCACTTGACTGTATTTATCTGCATTTCAACTTTTATTACTGACAGCAGTTGTTAGAATTATTTTCCTTGWGTGAGAATCTCTACTTCTTAATGCCTCTTGGGCAATGTAAGATTAAAAATAGCACAGCCACCTGACAAGGAGCTCAGGCAGGTTCTCTCAGAGCAAAGGAAAACATCAGACACRAATACTTACTGACATCAAAGGCAGCTTTCAAAGCTTGGATGTCGGTTGCAACCCCAGAGACGCGGTAGATCCCCACCTCCTCCATCCCACGGCGCTCGATCTCYTCCACACACTGCCGCACGATGTACGGCACCTTTGACCTCTCTCTCCTGAGGAAAGCCAYACAGAAGAGTTCAGTTCAGCCCAGCTTCCAGTGTCTGTTCCCCAGCCAGCCAGGACAGCTAAAAGCACCCCAACATTTCTCTGTGCAAACCTTTTCTAGAAAATGGGTGTTAGGAAGTCAGAGAAGGCAGTCAGGACTGAGCTGAAAAACTCCTTTTAAACTGGAGAGCGTTTTCTCACTGTCTCAGCCTGGCTTTGGCTGTTCTGCAGCTTCCCTGAGCACTTGAGCTCCTGCTCCCAGTGCCCCTGGAGCCTGTGGCTCTGCCCAGGTAATTTGAGGATTCCCAAACAGCCCTTGGATACACAGCAACTCTGTTGCTTTCAAATTGATGCAATTCTATGGGGAGGAAATACCACACTTCCCAAACTATACAACAGAACAAACAGGTTTCTGCTGGCAAATGATTCGTGACAAAAGATCAGGGGTTAAAATAATACAACAGGATCCAAAGACCTTGAACATTTCTGATTATGGAAAGGAAACATCACTGTTTAGTGGCTCTGGAAATTTGTGACTATGTCAGCTAACTACAGAGAAGGCAAGGGAAAGAGGGATTTCCAGAATTCAGAGGAGTAGTTTACTGTCAGTAAACAGCCTGTGTGCTGATAAAAACTATGGTTTTTATCTCTGGAAAAATGAAGCTCAGAGATTGTAAAGCATCTCCTGTCTGCAGCCACATCTACACTACCACACTAGTGGAGCAGGYTGGACTGCCAAATCCCTCTGGGGGACACAAGCGGGTGCACCCCGTGGCCAGTTGTCTTCCTAAAACACAACGGGTAGAAACATGACCCATCAGCTCACTTGGTGACAATAGCGATCTTGACCCCAAACACGCCTGTCTGCTTGCGGGACGGCATCCGTTTCAGGCTGAACTCCCGACTGGTGAACTTCACAGACAGCTTCACTTCCACCTGAACCAAAGACAACAGCTGTTACTTTTTGAAAGTTTTCTTTTTTTTTTTTTTCATGATGCAATGAAAAGCTAAGAAATAAAGCCTATAGAAGGCACAGAAGCAGAGCTAATTTCTGTTTGCAACACTTACCCCATTCATTGAGATGACTGTGCGYTGCCAATCTTTGTCCTGCAGTGCCTGTGGGTCCAGCTGGAAGACAGAAGTTACCCATGAGGTAGGAACAGACTTCAGAGAAACCAGCTAGCCTGGAAGGCTGCTGCAAGTGAGCAGAGCACGACCACTTTTACCTTGCTATTTCTTTTCCATAGGAAAACCTACACCCCAAGGTTTCCCTGGTTTCAGGGAAACCAGGTTTTGGATATTGTGTGATTCTTTAAAGAGGGGTGATGAGGGTTCATATAGATGAAAAATCCAGCAACACGTGAGCAGTGTCTGCTCAATGAGAAAGGCAACCTCARGGAGCACAATCTATGTTTGAATCAGCTGAGCAATCATGGAAAGCTGTCCTCCTTCAACCAGCTTATTCCTTTAAATTTCTATTGGAGCATAGAGATAGGAAGAATACCTGGTCCTGCTATTGCACGAATTCAGTAAACAAGTTCCAATCTCCCATTTTCAGCTTTGCTTGATCTCTTGAGCAGAGAGTTGTGAGGCTGAGGAGCAGCTGACTCAAGTGCTAAAACATCACCCAGTAATTCCAGTACTGCTTGGGAGAGCCAAACACATCCAAATGCCTGAGGAGTGGCAGCTCCTCAGGAAGACTGGCAAGAATGTGGAAGAACTCTCTGCTTGGGGGCATGATCAGCAATCGGAACCAGCCAAAGTTAGAATTCAGTGCCTCCTGAGACAGCTTTGTAACACTTGGCTCTTGAACACGGCGGCACAGTAAGACCAGGAGGAGGCAACTGCAGCAAACTCTGTTTTGAGTTTGCTGCTGTCAGCAGACAGTCATAAACCAGAGCTGCTTTGCAGCACAGCTCCCCCCTCTCACAGAGCCCCGTGCAGGGCCAGAGAGTTGTGGCAGAGGAGRGAAATGCTGGAATAATGGCAGCTGCAGGAAATTCTGGGAGAGCTTAGATGCGGTCATGGTCACACTCAGATCAACAGAGCAGCCCAGTGCTGCTGACAGCTAGAGACAAGCCCCCCATGCCCTTCCCACTCCCCAAGAAAGACAAGCAGCAGAGAGCAAAGCTCTTCCCTGTTCTCCCACTGCAGAGAGCCCAGGCAGCARCAGAAGCAGCAAGTGAGGCCAACCTTATCCCTGCGCACTCTGTTACGGATGAGAGCCCACAGCGGGGTGCTGCCAGCACACACAGGCTTCCCTGTCGCATTGGACCGGCTCCTGTAGGTGCAACYCTGGCAGAAATTCCTGAAGACGCCTTGCAAAGAACAGTCAGTAACSAACAGCTCCCACATTTTGGGACTGTGTAAAGGTCCAGGAGGCCAATGGCAGCAGTGCTTGGCTTCAGTGCCTCAGCGAACCCAAACACAGCACTGCTTGCCAAGGGGGTTCGCTTTTAATTCCAGCAGAGCAGATCCGCCCCCGCCTGTGGGGCTGGCCAAGGGCCCTASGAGCTGGCCAGTTTCTAGGCTCTCCTACCCTGAACTTCCGTGCTGGAAGTTCAGTTTCTTTCAACAACCGCATTCTTTCCCAGAATCAAGAGGAAACCATTTCTGAAGTGTCTGGTTTCCTATGAGGAGCAACCATGCTCAGTATTCCTGAAAGCTTGATCTCCAGCTCTAAAGAGTCATCTGGTTAAGCTGCCAAAATGGCCCTGCTGATGGACACAGTCACARCCAATCCTCTTGCTGGGAACCAGTTTTCCATCTGCTTTTAGAATAGAGTCATTGAGTGTATTATTTATAGCAGGAGGAGAAAGCTTAATACTAAAGGGGAAAGAGGGTTTGAATATTTGCTAAAAACTTTAAAGGAAGAGTCCAGTAGAATCCAGTTACAGTTTATTTAAACTAACAGGTATTACTGGTTATGTCTCAGTAAGGACCAGGGAATTCCCTCCACTGGCCAAAACAAAAGCRAATAAATAGGTGTTAAACAATGCAAGCCAGACACCATCTTGCTCTGTTTCAAGAGTAACTTTCACATGGCTGCAAAGGACAAGCAGAAGCAAAGTGCTGGAGGTGAGATCTCACAAGAATTTTCCTTGCTGGACCTGAGAGCTCACAGAGAGTTTTCCTTGTCGGTAACTGCTGGGGCTGAGTCAGGGCTGCATGTAAACTGCTGCTATCTCTTGCTCCCAGCCTCTGAACTCTGCTGCAGAGCTGGCAGGACCCCTGCACTCCCTCTTGCTGTTTGATTCCTCCTGCAGAATGCCTTGTAGTGAATGGGGACAGCCAGGGAGAACAGGCACCAGAGCTGCCTGACCCAGCCTTGCATAAATTGATTGCATAAATCACTGGCAATAACAACAGCAATTAAGAAAAAAAAATCCCCTCCAAGGTGCTTTTTAAAATAACAAAATAAAATGATGGAAGCTATTAAAAGAGCCAAGCTTGAATAAGCTCTCAGCAACACTGAGACAGGAAGATCAGGTCTAACAGTCTGGTAAGTCACAATAGGATGTACCAGAGTCAACAGGAAACCAAGAACTATCATTGGGACTTCGATCAAGTTTCAGTCCTGGTCCCAACTGATGACTGACCTTCTGAGGCAGCAAGAGCAAGAGAGGGAAAGGGCAGCTGGAGCAGGCAGGGACAGAGCACACAGACGACAAAGAGATAGCAAGAGTGATGCTCCTGCACAGAGGAGAAATGGGGCCATGCTGTCTTCTGGCATGATTTGGAGATCAGTGACCTGAAAGAAGGAGCACAGAGTAGAAGAATGCAATCCACGGTCAGCACGGCAAAGGGAGGCAGCTCCGAGCAAGCTGTGCCAGCTCAAGCAGGGGAGGCACTGTGCAATGGCTGCCTCTGCATTTGACAGTGSAATTTACTTCTCCTTTACACAGTTCCTCCAAATAGATGCTTGGTTTGAGTGACCTGCCCCAGCTGCACTGAAACAGGGCCATTGTGTCATTTCCAAGCCCTGTRCAAATAGGACAGACCTGCTAAACCCCTCACAGACTGTATTGGATGGGCTTGTTTGCACAGTCCCCACCAAATTCTCATGCCRAACAGGAAAAYACARAACAACCACTCTGTGTGTTTGCTGCTGCCTCCAGTCCCCTTGTGGCCTCTTCTTCGGTTTGCAGAGACAAGCTACAGCCCTGAACTCACTAATGAATCAAGCCAATACCTCTCTGTATCCTGCCCAAAACACAATAGAACAAAGCAGCTCAGCACCACAGGGGGTTCTGAGTCCAAGTCGCTGGCCCTTGCAGCAGCTCAGYACTGAATTCAGACAGTCAGGAAAGGCTGAGAGTGCACAGCAGAGTGGTGAGAACCTGGCAAAAGGCAAACTGGGGATGCTGGTCTGGCAAATGCAAGCCAAGCACTCGGAAGGGTGTCTGTGCTCTGCCCTAGGAAACTGCCACAGAGAGCTTGATCATGATTTCTTTTTCCCCAGAGAGAAAAGAAAACATGCAGAAGGAGGGAAAAACAAAGAAGCCTCAGTGGAAATGAAAGAGCATGGACTGAGGAACATTAAGGTTAGTGTGTTTTATATATTCATTCACATTACTTCTTCTCTTTATTAAATCCCCCTGGCAACTTTACACTCCATCAGTTTTGAATTGTAACTGATTTGACATACATGTTGTCAGAGTCTCACTGCTGCTGGAAACTCCCAGTCCTGCCATAACCTCATTCTTCTCACAGCTCCCTACTGACAGGTTAATCTTTCCCACCATCACCCTTTAGCCATGACCCATTGCCTTCTTCATTTCCCCCCTATTTTCATTGCTGGGACAATGTTCTGCTTCAGCAAACAAGCTTGAGTGAGTAAAAGGTTTCCGAGTTGACACTTGGGARGTACAGCATGGGAGAATCTGGTTTACATGGAAAACAACTTGGTGCCTGAAATAGCCATGGGCACTGCTATGAGACATCCCAGATAATTAAGATAAGAGCGATTGTTTTGCAAGGCAACAGAGGAATGGTGCTCCACAGAATGAATGATCTAAGGTCACATCCGCCCTGCTTTTCCAGCACTGCTGTGAAGGAGAAGGAAATATTTTGCTTGAGCTGATCATGCAGAAAAAGAAAACAAAGAAAATAGCATTTCTGGGAGGCACCAATAGGAGGAGCCGGATCACAGGGTGAAGTATCACTTCACTCATGCAGTCTGTTCCCAAGGCAGAGGCCAGTCGTGCTGACAAATGTGCCCACTTAGGTACAGAGTGTCAAAGCCAAACAAAAGGCTGCTACACTCCAAACAYGGGCATGTGTCTGCCACGTGAAGTGCAAAACTCTAAGAGCCAAAGGGCCAGCCCAAGTGCCAAAGATGGACTGCAAGGTAACAACAGAAAGCAAAACCCAGAGTGCTCACAATGAGAATCGTTTATGCCTACAGCTGAACTATGCCTCACGTTTCCTCCTGTAAGGTGATGTCCATTCCTTCCTCCTCCAAATCCCCCAATAATTTCAGTTTCACAGTGTACCCAGGAACAGTGTTTCTCATGCCTGAGGTACACCAGAAGCCCCCAGCCATGTGTGCCAKTCAGCTCAACACTGTACACCCAGCACTGCTGCGCCCAGATCTGGTGAGGACTTCACTTCTACATGTACAGGAGGTTCTCCCACATTAAAACCTCTTGGGTTTATGTTTCAGAGATAAAACTTGCAGATTGGCAGGAATGAAGCAGCTCTTGCAGGTGGCTAYAAAGACAGGCAAATAAAATATTCCATAGGAAAAGAAAATGTGAGCAATGGGAGCTGTTAAAATTGCTGCCCATTCCRGGAAACTTGTGACTACATGAACCAGTTTCCAGCCTTCCTTCCTCCACTGCCATAATGTAATGGAGAGATTTAATAAACATTTTCATAACCAAAACAGTCCTTGTCTCCTTGATTGTCTTCATCAACGAGGCTCTTGGAATCTGGTGAGTCAGAATTCCCAGTAGCAGGAAATTGCATATTTACAATAATACATTGCTTAACAATACACACTGCAATTTAGCCAACAGAGAAATTTCTCTGCTTTTATCAATAGGAGGATGCAGTTGCAACTCTTCATGTTCCCAGAGTTTTTAACTGAAGGGAATTTATGAAAAAAAGYCCTCACTCAACTTCAAAGACCTTGCCTTTACACAGACTGACTTGGGCTGAATAATGACAGTACAACAACAAACCAGAAAGCCCAGGATAAACTAGCAACTCTAAGGCAAACAAAACTTGATATAAAAGCACCTGGGAGAACACAGCCAGCTTCAGCCACAAGYTGTAATTGGATTTTATTGCTGCATTATTATGGTTTCTGAATACAGAAACGGTGTTTACTTCAAAAATAGAACTAAATCAAAATCAAAACCTTTAATAAATTTTATCAATCCAAATTGATAACGGACAGAAATCACTGAGAATTAAGAGGTTATTCTGGCAGTTCATCAAGTTTCTTTATAAATTGCAAAGGGGATTTACAGAAAGCAAGAGAGCTTTTGCATATGCCTTTTATGGCACAACAGATTGCAACTTTTGCACATTAATTAAAAACACTTTAATTGACTTTATTGCTTTATTTAACCTTCCCACTGTTTTGATTTCTCTAAAACAATCAAGATGCAATTAATATTCAATTGTAACCAAAGAGTATTTCTACTTACTAACTTAAGTATAAAATATATTTGCAGAATATACAACTGCTGTGCACAAAAATGCCCACTCCTGTGAAAAAAAAGATTGCTAAAAATCGGAAAGGTTTTATTCGTTTTTTCTTGATCATTCTATATAAAATATTTGTAGAATTTAGCGCGTCAGTGATTTCTGGGTTCTCTGTCATGAGCACACAAATCTCCAGGGCATTTCAGCACTGAAGACTCGCTCTTTTGTAGTTGCTCAGCTCTGTGGAAAATRGCCTTTGTTAGCAGAAGGGACATGGGGATTTCTGGTCAGCTGAGACACACACACAGGAGATACCCTGTGCTGGCATTTATTGATCTGCAYGCGAGTTCCCTTCCAAATCCCATCATGCACTGAGACAAAAGCTGTCCCAGAAAACAGGAGAGAGGGAAAGAAGAAGCCTGGTCAAAGTCATTTCAGTAATGAACCCTGCCAGAGCAAAGTGGGATGTGAYCCCACAGGCCACCCTCACCCTAAACTGCTTCTGCAATCCCACAAATGGATTTGACCTGCATTGCTCCAGTGCCAGGGAAAGCTCTCCCACAGGGAGATGGACAGCCAGATGTGAATGGAGGGGAGGGAACTKGTGAGATCTTTCAACATGTCAGACAGGAAAAGGTATCTGGGCAGGGTCTCTGTTCTGTTCAACAGCCAGTCCAACACAAAGATTGTGTCCTCAGTGCAGGCATTTAAACACCCTCCTAAAGTTGTGGACAGACAGTGCAATGAATTGGATCAAGATGGGGCATGTATGTTCCCCGTGTTGTCCTCCACAGATGGGCTGATTTCTCCACCTCCAGCTTTAGTGCTCTATCACACAGGAGCCCCCCAATAGCAGCAGCCCTTTGCAATCATCACCTGCCCTACTGAATTACAAATCTGCCACACAAAGTGTCCCAGGCCRGTTCTCAGCAGTAGAACTGTTCCTCAGATGCTGTCTGCTATCATGGACACCGCACTCTGGACACAGCAGTCACCAGGACAATCAGCCTGTTCCAGGGCCTGGCCAGCACAGCCATCAACTTCCAGCACATACACRTGGCAGCCTTTCTGCACATGACTTTCAGAGGGGAGAGAATAYTCTTGCATCCTTCTGTCACAAATGGAACATCCTCAACACGGCCCAAGGCCCAGGGCAGTGCAGTTCCTATACACTGCTCTGGAAGTTTTSAAGTTAATGGGCAAATGAGAGACCRAAACAAGCAGCTATTCCACAAGGGTGCTGAAGCAGGCATAGGGCACAAAGCAAGAGGGAMAAAGCTCCTGATTTCCTGCTTGTGAATCACACTGCGTACCCCACTATCTGGAGGAAAATCTGCAGTGCTGAGACAATCAGAAGGCAAAAAAAAAAAACCTCTGCAGTGAGCTCCAGGATTCAAAAGTCCTGTGATATTTTGCAGTAAGAGTATCAGGAGTTCAGCACAGTCTTACCTGGATCTGTCCTTTCCCCATTATGCGATCTGTGCTCTCTCCATCCTCTTTGGTGAGCTTGGTTTTGTTGTAGCACTTTTCATAGCACAGAATGCGCAGTGTCTGTGAGCCCTCCAGCTCAATCTCAAACTCCTGCAGGGCACCARGAAAGGAAAGAGCAATGGCTGCATCACAACAGGACACCAGTCTCAGAATAATCAATATAGACTCCTCAATACTCATCACAAGAGCACTTAAGGACTGGCCAAAACCTCCTCCCTACTGGAATTGGTCTAGAAATAAGCTGAAATTGTATTTTGTATTTATAAGGTGGTCAAATTGGAGACTAAGATGGTTCACTCCTTAGGTTTCACAGGTCTCAGCAAAGCATTATTCAAAGAGCAAAGCAAATTCAAAAATTTGCTCACCTTCCCTGTAAAAAATTTTGCTCACCAGCAGGTCTGAGCTGGCTGTAAACAGGCAAAATGTCTATAGCTAATTCTTCCCCCTCTCAACAAATAAACAAAACCATCTGCTTCAATATATTTTCACTTGTGTCTTTAGAAAAGTAATCAAGCATGCTTCTATTTAAAAGATTAAATACTTGACAAGACTTATTTGTATCAAATTGTTTAACTATAGCTAATCCAAGAGAAAATCTTCTGCAAGCTCTGACAGTCAAATGAACCAGGCAGACAAGTGTTTTCTGAGTGGCAGCATGTGCACAATTGCTCTTCCATTGGCAGATCTTCTGCCCTGGGTTGATGGGTTGATGTTTGGCACATGGAACAAGTCACATCAAGAAAAATCAAACCTACCTCATTCCAGTTGGGCTCCGTGGTGTCTCTGTAAACTCTAGTTTTGGCTTTGTTCACAAAATACCCGAAAGAATCCACCTCTAACGTGCAGTACAAATCTGAGGAGGGGAGACAGAGACAAAAACTTTAAAAATATATCTAGAATCTCCTAACCTGCATTAACCACTTTCAGGGTGTCTTCATTTCCATCATCTCTGTATTAGTATCACTAATACCATCCCATAGAAATCTCATCACCTTGATCAGCCCAGCTGTCCTTAAGAAGCTCTACCACATTTTTTGATCCTTTATCAAATAATTCCTCTGAATTTTAACACCTCTTTCATCACAACAAAAATTCTGGATGTCAGAGAATGTTTTCCATTCTTTCATTGTAAAATAAAATAGAGCTGAAAGAATTCAGGATATGGACTGACTTGTTTCTAGAACAGCTGGGTAATCTGCAAACACTGCTTAAAACCTCAGACTAGGCCCAAATRTAAGTGCTGAGTGCACGATCCTTGACAGTGATCTTTCTGAGTTAAGAGTAGGAACTTCCAGCTCCCCGAAACAACTCTCCTCACCATCATCACAGATGCTGCAACATACACCCAGCACATGGCTCATCTAACACTTATCAGTACCCCTTGTGTGTCACAGAACTGCAACTCACTTGAGCTTTGCTTGAATCCCGTGGCAGAGTGGACAATGACATTCAGGAATCCATAGAGACCTGGGGATTCGTCATCTGTACAAAAGACCCAAGGAATTTCATTACATTTACAGTGGAGCTGAGAGTGAAAGAGACTGATATCACACAGGATAATAAGCACAGGATGAACTGTCCCCAAGGATGGCAGGAGCACGTCACAGCCACTTCAGCAAGACAGGAGACTGTCCCAGCTTCACTGTCAGTGGCACTGGGGGGCTTTTACAGTGACCGTTCTAGGATCAGCAAAACAGCATGGAAGAAACTCAAATGAGAAAAAGTTAATTACAGAGGCTCAGTCTACACTACCAGATTAAGCAGTAATTTAGGGTGGTCCCTAACACAATTTTGGCCATCTAGTGTTGTTTTAAGGGATTCCCAGACACAGCTCAAAGCTGTGCCAGGCTAGGACTCCACCAGGCACTCCAATACCTTGCTGCTGCAAGGACCATTTGACAGTCAATTAATGTATACTGGAGGATGCCWGCAACCCATAGCAAAAGGGAAGAGTAAGAACAGTTCCAGGAGAAAGCACAAAATCAGGCAGGGGGAGAATTTCACTGCAGTTGCACCATGTGAAAGCAAACCCCAAAGGTCTTACCTTCCTTATTAATAGTGAGAGGAATGTTGTGGACAGTCTGAAGCTTCACACAGGAGTTTGTCAGCATCTGGAGCTCCACGGATGTGAGTGARAAGCTTTTATAGCCTGTCAAGGGGATTGAAAGGGCAAGAGTTAAAATTCCAAGGAGAGGCTGGATGCATTACCCCTCATCCTGGGCACACATGGGACAGTGCTCCCTGGGCACTGCTCAGCAACAGCACCGAGGTGCTCAGGGCAGTACAGCTACTGCAGGTTCATAAGAAATAGAGATGTTCTTAGCTCCTTGCAAAGCCAAAAGCACCTTGCCAAAAAAGTAACTAAGTTTCTTCTGAGTGGCACCAGATAAAAAGGCGTGGCTCCTCCCTCTTCCTGGAATTGCACCGAGCTCTGACCTCTAGAGTAAATGGGAGAATCTCTACAYACATTTACTTACTAAGTGCTCTCCCTACAAATTCCCTGTGTATTGCTGCAGGCAGAAGTCCCCCAAACAGCTTCAGACAGGAGACATCCATATTGTGCTGTGGATTTCAATGCAGATCTCTGTTTTGGCAGGGAAGCCTGTGCCACATCTCATCCTCTGGACCCCTGCTCTCTTAAGATCACAGTATTTGTACCAATGACAGCTGAGGGATACTCACATTTCTTCTGCTGCTCCCGGATGTTCTCCCTCCACTCCGCCCTTTCRTAGTCCGATGAAATGAGGAATGTGTAACTCTACCCAGGAACACAGAAGGAAACAGCATYAGTCTGATGCACCACCGAGGGCTGGGCCTGCCTGTTCCACCCCTCCTCCTGTGCAAATTGCTGGATACACCGTCCTGCTGGCACTGCTGCCATTTGTCCTGCATCACAGCTCTGCCAGGGCAGGCAGGCTCTGGCAATGTGCCCACGGTACCAGCACAGTCAGAGCCCACAGAGCCCCACCCTGCCGAGGGCAGCTGGGGCCCTGATCCAGCTCCCATGGCAGCTTGTGCYATTCCTCTCAACAGCTGCACCAGCAATGCCAAAAGCCTCCAACACAGGCCTAGACACTGATGAAGCAGTGACAGCCAGCAAGYAGTGACCAGGTCATGGATTTACACTGAGCAGTAACACAGTCTTGTAAGGCTCCTTTGCCACGTGCATGGAAAGGCCACGGTGACAGGTTACAACAGTGCCAGAGCAAGGAATACCCCTGGCAGAGGATAACCCTGGCAGAGAATAACCCTGGCAGGGGCAGCTACAGCCCTGAGGACACTGCCCTGGGTGTGCCAAGCCTTGCAGCCACAGGGCAGTCTAGAAGGCAGCTGCTGCAGAGATGCATCTCGGAGGAGGGGCTGTTTTATTGCTCTACCAGCGCTGGTGCTGAGACAGGGGATTCATTTCTGTGCTTATTTCTCAGCAGAGGCCACAAAGCCCTCCCTGTGCAGGAGCCACACAGTCACACACACAACCCCCTGACCCCAGGGCACTGAGGGTGTCAGGGTGTGCTCTCACCTTGCCATTGCGGTTGTGCACCCGGAAGGCCATGTTGGGAGACATCAGTAGTAGGAGGGATTCCTGCTCCGAGAGCTTCTTTTTTAATCTCTCAATCACCTTGCTGCCTTTATTGGCCCTCTGAAGGTTGTGGGAGAGAGTGAGACAGAGGACATGTGTTATTCTCCAAACCTGCTCCCATTTACACGAACAGCTATTTTGAAATCCACAATCTCTACCCTTGAGTAGGTAAATGGCCCCAGAGCTGAAGAAATGTTGCCAACAGGATCCACGGGGCTCCTGCAGGATCTCTACACTTGGACCTGGCTCTGTTTCCCAATCCCAGCTGCTCCAGGTGAAGTGCAGAGGTGTGTGGCCACTGTCCCACCAGCACCCTGTATTTTCTGTTCCAGAGGCTGCAGCAACATCATGTCCTGGGCAGCCACAGCACTCCCAGCAACCTTAACAACTAAGGAGACTATAAAGAACTTCTCTAGAAGCTGCCCAGAACTCTCACGCTCACCACCTACTGATCCATTTTCATCAGAGGTCCACTAAAAAGATGTATTTTCCTGGATAAAATCCAGTCCCAAATCCAGCCATGTGTATTGTTTAGAACTGATGCACCAAAGCATGTATCTTAAGACACCTGCAACTGGTGAGTAAAAGGCTTCCACAGAGTGTTCTTCCTAATATCTTACTTCTTTTGCTGAGAGGCAAAAGTGTGTTCTTTGGAAGTGTGGGGAATAATCTTCTCACAGCATGATCAATGTTATTCATATCCTGCTCTACACACCACCAGTGTTCAAACACATTTCTCTTTAATGCTCCAGGAAGGTTTGGGATCTGTTAGAAAACAYGTCTTGCAAGCAAAGAGAAGCCTGGGCCAGAGACACCATGTCTATGTCAGACTGTCCAGTCAGCATAATTGCTGTTTTCCATGTATTTGCTGGTGCTTTGGCATCAGTGAWGTAGGAAAAAGCTTCAAAGGCATAACTGAGCCTGCTAAAATTCAAGAGCATGTGGCTCCTGACCAAAATCCCTAGTAGGAAATAATTTTACAGCCAGAAATGGGCAAATAACACTCCCAGCCCATGTCATGTCTGCAGCATAAGGTCCCTGCCCTCCACATGATGCTCCTAGGTGATTTTGCTGAGTAGAGGAGCTGCTGGGTACAGCTACAGGGTCTTTGTGTCTCTGCCTCCTCCCAGGGCAGGATCATCAAAGCTGTGCCCTGGATGAGCAAAGCACTTGCTGTCACAAGCCCCTGCTGAGCAGTGTGCTGCAGCCTGAGTCCCCACATGGGCAGCCCTGGCAGAGCTGCTGCCACCAGCACCCATCCCATCATGTCTGCCTGAGTCCCCACATGGGCAGCCCTGGCA